>NW_008246058.1:1736481-1742365 GCF_000691975.1 Corvus brachyrhynchos
ATGCGACCCTGCAGTAATGCCGAGGGACTTAAAAAGGTCACACTTCAAGTCACTGCTGGAGCTGGACTGAGACATGAGGACCCGCAGTCCCCAGGCTGTACTATGCTCCCTTCCCTTAGACAAACGCAGACCAAGGCAAATCAGGGTAAGAAAATGATCAGAATAAGGAAACTTTCTCTAATATTAGGAATACCAGCACCTCCAGACAATGATTCTGGTAGCAAGAACCTGTTTCTAAAGCTGTACAGAAAGCGATTTTTCCTTGACTGCTTGGTGGAATTTAACACCACTCCAGCTTCTTTGGGCATTTCAAGTGCAAAATAGCAAATTTCACAGTTTAAGCCAACTCATAAAGGCACAATAACCTGATCTTATGTAGCAGAAGTGGTCACTATCTCTCAAGTATTTAGCATTCCTCTGCAGAATCCCATCATGCTGCCTTGTGGAGCACTACACATCCTGGTCTCCCTCTGTATACTTTATTGCTTTCTTAAAGAGAAAAAGTAAATGGGCCAGATCAGCAGCTGACGTAAATCAGCATCTCCCTCGCGAAGTCAATGAAGCTGTACCAGCGGGCACTAGCTAAAGATCTGGCCCAGTGAGTTTAGTGCCACGAGGGTATGAATCACTGTTATTATGTGGCGCTGCATGTAATTGCCTGATCCCTTCTCCCCATCTCCCCAAGGGGTCCAGAGCAGCTCTCCTCCTAATGCTGCCAGCAGCAGGGGGAGAGGAGAGTGTAATGTCCAATTATCTTTTGCATGTTTTTCCAATAGTAAACCACAGCAGGGGATGTGACCCCCTGCTAATTGGAACTCATGTCCTGTGGGGTTCTCTTCTTCCCTTTTGCTCCAATGTGCATCTATTTGTATTAAATACTGATAAATGGCACAAATGCAGAGAGGTGGTAGATTTTGTGTTGTTGAGGGTCTAATGACGATTTCTCTCATGAGTCTCTTTTTTTCTCTAATTTCAAAAATATTCAATCATGTTTATGCCAGGTTTTAGCATACGAGGCTAAAGCTGATGGAAATTCCTTCAGCCAAACCTGGCTTAAGTCAACTGAGCAATCCCCATGTTACAGGAGGATAATGTTTCTTTCACTACTGTCTACCACGAGGTCTGAAATCCCTCCATGGATGCTTTGTGTTTCAGAAAGGGAAAAACTCAGAGATACTAATGCAGGAGACAGGAAGTGTTTCTGTGTAGCTCATCAGCAAGCCAGTTTAAGTTTTCAAAGGGATTTAATCCAGGCGAAATTCAACCCCGTGGTCAATGAAGCACTTACATTCCTTCCAAAGCTCAGCAATAAGGCATAGGCACCGAGGGATGAGATGGACAGGCAGAGATTTCCTGGGGGAAATGTGCAGGCCGTGATACCCCCTGGCAGTGTGGGGTGATGGGTGTGCTCTGTGTCACCCAGGCCTGGCAGCACAGCACACCTCCCTCTGTTTCAGACCAGGGTCACCGGAACTCCTGGTGGCATGAAGCTGCTGCTTCAGGCACTGTGCAGAGACCACTGCTCTCCCTGTGCTCCCCTCATGGGTCTGTTATGCCGGCTTTTATAGCCTTGTCAGCCCATGTACCTGTCCAACGTGTTCTGTATGATGTCCCCAGCAGTGGGGTGGCTGCTCTGGAAACAGCACTGGACCAGAATCCTGCATGACCTCCTGGCAGCATTACCACCAACCTCTTCCTCCACCCAGTTCCAACATATCAGATATGCTCTCCTCCCATAAACCAGCACAGCCCTGTCTCACGCATGGAAGGATGATACCTGAGAAGCCTGTTACATCATGATGCTCTGAGACACAATTACACACCTCTGAAATGTACCCAACACCCATTGCATCATGAGAGATGTACCAAGAATATGATTAGAGAAGGATAAAAGGTGTTTCTTTAATAACGCATTAGCCAACGTGTTTAATGAATCTATTTTAAATGCCAGCTACAGACAGAACAAGGTGTATTTCAACACACCTTTGCTGATCAAGGGAAACCTCAGGAGGAAGTCTAAAGGGAACAAATGAACTTGGCAAACTGGAGAATCCAGCCCACAGAGGATTCAGTGGGAATTAGGGCCCTAATCCAACAAGGTATTTAAAGACAGATTTTTAAAGGTACTTGATGAGTTAAACATTTAAATACCTTTAAAAATCTCGTCCACTAATATGCAATGATCTCTGCGTTCACATCCATCCCTATTCATTTCAGCAAAGTAAGCAGTGCTAAAATGCTCTGCTGAATCAGGACGTAAATCAAATTCAACAAGCTAATCCAGAAATTATCTAAATCCTATACAAGCTACTAAAGGACAATTCCTCCCTCCATTTTCTGGTTCTGGAACCCTCTTGTGAAATCACTTCTCAATATTTTATTAAATTCAGTCGGTTAGACGGAAAAAAAATCCATAGCTAAGTAATAATTTTGTGTCAAATTCTGTCAGGCCTTCTGAGAAGACTAGAGGTTTGAATTTCAAAGAGCAGAATCAATCATCAACCACTGTACAATAATTTGGAGATTTACAACACAGAAGTATGCACGTGACACATAAAAATTATGTTCTATAAGCATCTCTTCTCCCATTTTCTATCTGATTAGGAATATGAGTCACTGTTGCTTCTCAAAACTAACCCAAAGGGAATTAGAGGAGGAGGAAGTGAGAGGAAGCTCAGGTACCACAGGGATAGGCACTGTGTAAGAGCACAAATCAAACCTAGTGAGTCCTACCCTGGAAGAGAATTAGGGCAAGTCAGAGGTTTAAGAACTTGTCTCATTTGGCTGGGCAGAGAGTGAAGAAGTCTCTGCACCAGATTTCCCCCTCTGCAACTGGCTGGTCATAAAAAGAGTTTACAAATGCATTTTAAGAGGGAGCAGAAGGGATTGATAAGGTGAAGAGACCCTTGACACTCTTTAGTTCCTTCACCCCTGCAGTGAAAGCAAAAGCAATCTTGATGAGATCTTGAGAGAGTGATAAGATCAGATACTGGTGATAGTATTTTAAAATATCTCCAGAGAAGTGGCTGACAGCCCACACTGCAGTGAAAACCTGGTGAGTGTTGAATATGCTTCAAATATGAGAGTTTGAAGTGTCATGAGTTTCCTTTCACCCTAAGGAGTCTCTGCCCACATCTGCAGAGCATGAAATGCCCTGACTGCTGGTCATGTTGCACAAGCACCATGGCTTTGTCAGGTCCTCAATCCACTCTCGTCAGAAAGTGTGCACATGTAGGCAGCTGCTGCAGCAAGAAGGTGTGATGGTGTGATGGCATCCTGTCCCCTGACACCTCCTTAGCATCAAGGAGCAGTAAGCTCCACCACTGCCCTGCTTCCCCTCCTTGCAGCTCCCACCCTGCACTGGCAAGTGTTACCCTCAAAGCTGAGAACGTTTTTTCAGTAAGGGCAATACAGGAAATGTTTAGGTCTGTTCCGCAAAAATAACCACTTTACAAATAAGAGCTGCCTCGTGTTTGTCAATAGCCCCAAAGGTGCTACTCTCAGTATGTACAAGTGTAAGAAATTGGACTACACATCTTTTACTCACATTACCATGATGGGGAAGGTTTGAGGAGTAATGGGGTTTTTGGTGAAAATAGTAGTTTTTTCACAAAGACATTTTAAGCTACATTTTTATTGCAAGTCATCATATGCTTTGGGCCCACCCTGAGATAAAAAGATCAAGCACAGCTATTCAATTAGATGTGTGAAAGCACCATGTTCCTGAACAAAATTGCACTGCTAAGACTAACCTGCAGTGCTGTGAATTATGCTGAGCAATCCACTCATCAGGCAACAGAGGGTTGTTGATGTGATTGTGATTTTGCTGCTGCTGGCTTCACAGTGAAAGACAGTGACTGATATTAGTGGTATAACTGGTATTGCAAAACATTTTAGGCTGAGGAGGGATCCCTGGCTCACTAAGCAGCAGCAATACCATGAGATGCTGTTAAAATGTCATTACCTTTACAAAAAAAAAAGTTTCTGGCCAGAAGCTCTGACTATTTCACTTCAGGAAAAGTCACCCACAGTCACTCCTGCAATGGGCTGGAGTGTGACGCAGGGGAAGTTGGACATGGGATGCTCTGCTGCAGGATCAGTAACCTGCTGATGGGCAGGTCTTCAGTCCACTCGACTGCATCAGGAAGAAGGTTATTATTTACAACTTCTTTGAGAGCATGTATTGGACCAGGAAAACTTCACCCTTGCTGTCTAGCTGTTCTCAACAGCCAGGCAAAATCAGGCATGCATCACCTGAGTTTTTCATCATACTTCTCATCATATTCCTAGCCACCACGACAAAGGTCTGGGGTGTGTTTGTAGCCTCATTCTATATTCATATGTGGAATTCTATGGCTGTCAATACACAATTATAATTTTTAATGTAAATTTTACTGTGCAGGCAGCAAAGTGTGATTTTTGTCCACACAATATTTCCCTTTTCAAGAGATCTCTTGTGGCTTAACCCCTGTGCAGTGACAAGAAACCCAAGGAAGCCAAGACTGCCAGTGACCTCCCTACCATCTCCAGACATGCAGCTTGATCTGGACTGTCTGTGATAGTCCTTCTTCATCTGGATCTGGCTCTGCTGATTGTGTGTGCTCAAGAACTGCAAGTGACCATCCCTCATCTCCAGGGCTGCAGCAGAACATGTTGGTTCTTCCTCCTCCAACTCAGGACCATCAGCAGGCCTGTTTCAAAGCAAGTACTTGGGCTGTTCTGAGTAACCTGGTACCAGCTAGGCAGTGTCTTTCCTACAGACCCCTCCACAGGCAGCCTTTGCTGGAGACTGTCTTTGGCAGAGGGTTAATGACAGACAGGCAGAGGACACTCATTAGTTAAACCACAGATTTGCAGCCAGCAGCTGCTGTGGCTGGAAGGATGCTGGCAGCTCATTTCTGTGCTTAGCAGCAACATGGAAACTCTTGTGGAAACGCATCAAAGAAATAGCTTGTCCTGATCTTCAGGGATCAGCATCAGAAGTCTCTCCCTCTGGTCTGCTCACTAGGACTGGTTCCAAATGGGTATGTGTAAAACAGCAGTAAGAGAACTGTTAGCAGCTTGTCAGGGTCCAGTGGTACAGTTACAGTGGGCTAAGACCCAATAAAAATCCAGGGAAATCTCAAAGTTTAGGGGAAAAAATTAAAACATTCCATTTCATATGAGAAGCAGAAACACAAAAAAAAAAAATTCTGTGAGGCATGGAAGTGGTGGGGAGAAGAAGAGGGAACCATGAAATAAGCAAATGTTTGAATATTACCCAGTATTTAGAGAGGGTTCTAATGTTTCTTCATATGGAAATTCTAACATCTTTGAAGGCCTGTCCAAATGCAGACTTTCAGAGTTGGAGAACAGCATCTGCTGACTTTTGAAAGCCTGGAAGAAAACTGTGGAACTGCCAGTGCCCCAGTTTAAACTGAGATGTTCAAATTTTCCAAACTATCAGGAGCACAGTGATGGGATGAACAGGGGCTCCACAGCCTGGTGTCACACCAGCTCCATTTCACTGCATCTGTGATGGCAGGGTGTTAAAGACTCTATAATCTCTAGAAAGCACAGCCCTTCAGCCTGCCTGAATGAGAGAAGTGCTCTAGGTCTGGAACTTCTGGAAGCCTGGGTGCCCTGATAAAATTCAGCAAGCAGAGAAGAGACTGCACAGGTTTTCACAGAAGTTTTCTTGGTCAAAGCCTGTGAAGTGAATATCTATCTGCAGCTGGCCATTTTTCCTATGTTTCTTCCTGAGGAGCCTGTGAACACCTGGAGGAAGCAAGGAGTCCTCTATTGTAAAATTTTATGCACTTGGTGAGCCAAAGAAAAACCCCAGAGTTAAGTACTGGGAATACCAGGATCAAACCCTGCCTCCACTATTGACTGTGGCCTTGGG
>NW_008246058.1:1742616-1754652 GCF_000691975.1 Corvus brachyrhynchos
ACTCTTTCCTTAAGTTTCTGCAAAACACTACAATGAGTTACCATTTCTGGAGCACCTGGGCGATATAAAGTACCCTGTATATAGTTATTCCCATAAGTTAAGCATTGCAAAGCTGGATTTCTAGGTAATTGATTGCTGCCAGCTTTGGGTTTTAAGTGGGTATCATGTTTGTTTTCCTACAGAAATGTTTCTTTTAGTGGCCATGTGTAACTAAAAACTGTCAGGTTCAATTTCATGCGTTGGGCAGAAATTAGGAGTAGGTTGTATGTGTGCTGTGAATCTTACAAGAAATTTTTACAGCTGCCCATTGAGGCAGTGTCTGATATTGCATACACTGGAGTGGGCATTTGTCCTGGTTTTCCATTGAGGAAGTGGAAGGAAAATACCTGTTGTTCTCTGGTGAGGTTTAATTTTTGTGCAAATGTTCTTTGGACTTCCTGTGAATGGAAAACCAAACATGATGTTGTGAAAAAGAAAAAAAAAATCAAAAAAAACCCCAACCCAAACACACACCCCCTTCACATAAAATACATTTGATTTTTGTCAAAGCACTTCACATTTCTGGTGCTTTCCAGCAGCACATATTTGATGAAAAACTCAGCAAATGAGAATGAAGAGGCAAATTCAATAATGCAAGCAGATCAAAAAATATTTTGCAAATGGCACAGACTTGCAGGAAGGATTAAGAAACAGAGTCACTAGGATGGGCCTTAAGGTTCATAAGTAACTACTAATTTCAGGTCATTAAGAGGAGATGCCTGAAAAGGTCTTCTCTTCCTGAAAGCCGTAAGTTGGAAACGATTTCTGTAAGATGAGCCACTTTCAAAGGTAGGCATGCAGGAGCTGAAAAGGTAAATTAAAGCCCATGAGTATTTTTTTAATGTAAATAATTTTAGGATTTACATATTACTTGCTCCAGATCTCAGTGTCCCAATACTTTTGAGATAAAATATAGACCTGCTTCCTACAGAAAAGGTTTCTGGAAGTATAGCCAGGGGGCTCTGAATACATCCTGACACTCCTGCCACTGGAACAGGTACCTGGGAGTAGAGGGATGTCCTCTTCAATACCAACACCATTTAAAAACCAATCCAAGCTGTGCAGCAGTGAATAAAAATTCCAGGTTAAAGAATCTCAGCAGATATTTGACATCTTTTCAGCATCTTGAGTTAATGATTTCTTTGCAAGATGATGACTTTAACAGCTATGAATTGCCTTTTTACTATCAAGTTCTCATGCAGCCTGACTGTGCATTTCACTTGCATGAACACTGAATAAAGAAATAAGAAACAAGTATTTTCAATATTTCTATGTTTAAAATCCTTAGCAACCCTAAGACACCTGTTTCTCACCAATCCTCTTCTTGGTTAAAGATTATATTAGGCTTAGTATGTAAAATCTGTGTTGTATGCACCAGAGCTTTGACCAATGTCAAACACATTTGCTACCCTATCGTTGACTAAAGGTAGTGGAAAGCCTGGTCATGGTCCTGTGTTCCTATTGGAGATCAGCAATCCTGGAGTCCAGTCAGTGGAAGGAGTAATTTGTGTGTAGGTCTCGAGTTGTCAGATCTAATTTCTTCCTTTAGCATCCCCTCCTTGTCATTGTGGTTGCAAAAAGGGCAGGCTTTCTTGCAACTTCTACCATGGATGAGAGACAGAGCATGCTTGCTCCCCTTCATTTAGTGTTTTGGCATCATTTCTAGGTTTTTTGTCCTTTTTCACATACTTTGTATCTTATGTTGCAGGTACAATGAAGCAGCAAATGTGGGAGCCAGGGGTGATAAAGAGTTAAATAGACAGAGAGACAAAACATCCCATTACACTTACCCCAGAGTTGGAGCAGCCACCAAGAGAAGGTGCCCAGCTGGGTCTTACCCCTTCCCACCCGGCAGCACTCCTCGCATCAGATCTACCATCACCTTGAAGAAATGGGTCTGTTTGCTAAACCAGCAGAAAACAAATCCTTTTTTTTCCTGCATGGGGTTAATTTCCACACCGACTCACTGTACATTTGCATGATCTGCAGATGCGATGTGAGGAAGGGGCAGGAATATGAGAGTGGGGGCAGAGAGGGGAAAGTAGGCTGTATCAGGTTAAATTGAAGATAAAACTGCACCCCAAATCCCCAGTGACATCTAAATTTATCATGGCAATCATCAGAAGTCTTAATGGGATGCTGAATTACTTAAGAATCCATAAGGCTTTTCAACATAAAAACAGAATCCTGAAGGTTTGAGGAATTTTAGCAAAAAGTTTCAGACTTTGTATCATTCTCTGTATCTGTTTCAGACTCTGTATTATTTCATATTCTGTATCATATCAGAATATTCAACAGTGAAATTAATGTTTAGTTGTTTATTTTAATATAACAAAGATCATTTAATTCCAAGCATAATAATAATCAACCTTCAGTATATTAATATTTAAAGACTGGAATGGTGTTTAAATGGAGAGCAAGGATGTGTTAGCAGAAATAGTCCTTGTAAGTTAACCCTATCATTATGATTTGTTTTTCATTAACCTTCTAATGTTTGATAACTCTATGATAGTGCAATAAAATAAGTACTACTTTTACCAGTTACAGGATATGTACCAAATGTAACACAGGGTACCTAGCCCATGGACCTAGTTCCTGAAGCACGAATAATTTGGATGATTTATGGATTTTAAATACAACCAAGATTTGTGTTTGAGTTAGAAGAAAATGTTAAAAGAAATCTCTAAATACTGTTATTAGAGGTCTTGCTTTTTATTATATGATAACAAACTGTTAAAATCTCCATGTAAGAAGCTTGCAATGAAGAGTAATGAAGAGTGTTTATCCTGTAACGTGTATTTTGTGCTGTATGAGCAAACAATATTTTTACTGTCATCTGAAGACCTTTCATGCAATTGCAGAAAGCTGAACCTTACAAAAGGTTGTACATTTGAATAGCCTAGATTTGTCTCCATCTTTGCTAAAAATGTGCAATATAAAGTAGAACTTGAGAAGTACTTTAGTAATATATACAACATTACTGATAACTTTGCTGGGATATAAGTTCCAGTCATCATACCCATTTGCAAAACGTATTTTGATAATGTAAGTTCAGAAAATAGCTAACAGGATAATGTGTTTTATCAGCTAGATCTGTCAAAAACATGATTGTAACACACATAGAGAGTTTGAACTAATTTTAGAAATTAGTTCAGGTATTGATATTGAAGCTTATGCTGAAACGTGAAAATTCCTGCCTGTGCCTATGTTAGCCCTGTTAAAGATACCTCGAGGCTCTGTGCACATGCCCACACCTACACTCTAGACTAAGCCAGAGTGACTTTTGAAGCTAAGGTTAGGAAGAGCTCCAGAAACATAACCTCAGCTCAACAATAAACTGTGCAAATATTGAATTCAATGAGACAGGAGCAGAAGTGCAAAAGTAAAGATGTGCTTTTCAGAATCACAGCCCATAAGAGGAAATAGAACTATTAAATGCTCTGCAAAGAACCAGATCATCAATAATTTGGGAACTGGCCCATTGAGGATCTGTCTGCTTTTATGGCTCTGTGGCCAAAGAACATCCAGTCACATACTGAATTTTTCAAGTTCTGAATCTGCCAGAAGGGAAGCATATTGCCTCAAATGTTTGTGTTGCAAAACTACATGCCCTCTCCCCGACACACACACTGATGTGAGACATAACCTCACCATACATATGCCATTATTCAGATAGGACCCTTATGTCTGAACCATGTGTTCCCTTACTAAAAACTGGTCCAGTCTTGCTGAATCTGATAGAGAAAATATTTATGAAAGGTGTTAGGAGCCCATTTGTTAAGATATGACTGGTGTTAGCAGAGAAGCTCTGACTGACATGAGTAATTAATTAAAAATACACTGACCTGTCTCACACAGGCAGAATACAGGTTTGAGGGGGGAGGTCCAGGCTAAATCCATATTTCTCCTACCAGTAAATGGTACTGAAATACTTTTGAGGGAAGATCACATCCCCTCCCCACTAATTTTCACCTTTGTGACTCTGTTCTGAAAAACCCGAAATTGCCACAGATGGAAAAAAAAAGAAGCATTTTTCCTTTGGCAATAAACTGATGACAAAGTGCTGGTTCAGCAGAGCAGGAGAAGAAACAGGGGACCTGACTACAGCTACACAGTACTCCCTTCTGGTTTTCCAGTAACAGTTTTACAGTAAAAACCAGTTTCCACATTGACTAATTGTTTCATTTAGCAAAATTATGTATGTGCAAAAGATAAAACATTTGCCAAAACTTCTAAAAGTTGGGGAAGTCCAGTGAGAATGAAGAGCTGTCTGTAAGCCATGTATTTGTTGAAATAAAGGGTCCACTGTGTTTAAAACAAGGATGAGGTCCATGGCCATCCATGTCACAGTTGCATCTGCAGTTCTTAGCAGTGTTGTTATAGGGTTTTGTTGGTGTGAATTTCAATAAGCATTTATAGTCTTGCCTGCTTATAGGCGTGACTCCCAACAATTTCTGAGGATTTAGTCCTATGGGCTTTAGCTTTTTGATATGTAAAGCTGAAATTATAACCTTTTTTTTCTTCACGTGAACACTATGATTTATTCCTTAGTGTGATATTATAAATCATGTGGCACCAAGGACTAACTGGGAAGTTTTTAGACATCTACTCCAATAGGTTAAATAATGCCATGGTCATTCCAAGACAAGAGAGCTTGATTGTGTTCTGGAGCCCTCTACAAATGTAGACAATGCAGCAGGATGAACACTTTTACTGAGCACCTGCAGCACACTATTCCTCATTCCCTATATTCTTTGCCTTCAAGCCATGGCATCAGTTCAGTGATGTGCCATGAGGTCCTTGCATCTTCACCTCATTATGAAACTCCCCAGCCAGTGAATGATGGACATGGAAGGAGTCCAGTGCTCCAGAAGGAAAATATTGTAGGAAGCAGGAGGCAGAGGTCCCCAGCCACAAACTGGGGTTTTGTTGATTCAGCACTATGAAAACTCTTTCTGTCCTCATTCAAGAGATGCAGAAATTTTTTTAACATCTTTAGGTGCAGAGCTGGAAAATAGGTCAGGTAGAATAAGTGTGACAAGACAGGCCACTCATGGGGAGGTGGAAAGTTCAGCTATTATAAGTACAGTTGTGACAAGTTTAGATTTGGCATTTGCTGATCAGGATCTCTCAAACCTCTAATAACTTCAACCTTCTCCTGAAAGGACAGTGTGCTTATGTTTGTCCTTAAAACATTTTGTGAAGTTAATGGTAGAAAGTAAAGGATTTATTTTAGGGGCTGAATATTCCATTAAATTAACAATTCCAAGGTACTTAGAACAGCATTATATGGCAGTTTCAGAAATTACATTTAACATTACACAGTCAGTTTTAGGGCACTTCATCCTTAACTACTGTGTGTTAATGAGAAAGATCTGATTAACAATAAAGCTAACAACTGTGTGTGATGATCCATGCCTATTAAGACTTATTAAGGTAATGTAATGGAACATTTTCAAATCATAACATTATTTATTATGTACAAACTTCTTAAACTTAATTTGGTACAGAATTGAGCAATACTGGTGTTGGTTATTTTACTTATAAAACAGTCCTCAGCTTTTAAGAGATGTCAAAAAATAATTATAGTAAGTCCATACTTTTAAGTGTGTCTCCTTAATATTCATACCACCAAAGCTGGAAATCTTGTATAATCTAAATATCTACAAAAGCCAATTAAAACTCCAAATTTCAACCACAGCAGTTAAAAGCCTGATCACTTACAAACTAATAGATAGTAACATAGAGTTCATAACTTTCTGCAGTCTTTGCATCAGACCCTACCCCAGGTCCACAGAGCCACACTCATCCAGCTCAGCTCATGCTCATCTCATAGATCACCTCCAACCAGACAGACCTGGTCTGATATTGCCACTGCATTACAGATGTTTGTAACAACTTTGTCACCAAGTCTGACAATAGGGACACTAACACAGGATTTTGGAGATGTCAATTCTAGTCCCTCCTGGGTCACATGAATCATAGACCATCGCTATTTAAAGACCCCAGAAAGGTTATTGCTCCTTTTCCTGCTGGAGTTTGCAGGAATGAACAAGTGATGCTCCATGATGCTGGGGTGCTCTAGTCATGAGGGTCATGAAGCACCTTCATTGCTTTAGTATTTTTTGTTGTCAGCACCCCAAGTCCCTACTCAATATTTGTACACTTTAAATTTACCCTAATGCTAACAAAGGTGTTCATCTGGAAAGGTGGAAAGGGACTTTTTACAAGGGTATGTAGTGATAGGACAAAGGGGAATGGGTTTGAACTGCAAAAAAGATTAATTCAGATTAGATGTTAGGAAGAAATTCTTTAGCACGAGTGTTCCAGGCACTGGAACAGGTTGCCTAGAGACAAGGTGGATGTTCAAGTGTTCAAGGCCAGATTGGATGGGGCTTGGAGCAACCTGCTCTAGTGGAAGGTGTCCCTGCCCATGGCAGGGTAGGTGGAACTAGATAATATTTAAGATGCTTTTCAAACCAAACAATTCCGTAATTCTGTGATCTAGGAGGTTTGGGTGGCCTCAAAAGTAATCTGAGAATTAATTTGAAATGCAGTAATTTGCATATTTTATGTACTAAAATCTACTAACTCCTGAAAGTAATTTTTTTCCTCCTTTCCAAAAATGCCAAAAACCTGTGTGTTTAAAGAGCCACTCCACATGCTCTGAGATTTTTGTCATAAACATGGGGATGGCCTGCTAGTGCCCCCATACTATAGGAAACCCTACTCCAACATAGAAGAGAATCATAGAATCATCAAGGTTGGAAGAGACCTTTAAGATCATCCAGTCCAACCATCAGACCAGCACCAGTGTAACTCCTAAACCACTAAACCACATTGCCCAGCACCAGATCCAGACACCTCTTAAACACCTCCAGGAATGGTGACTCCACATCCCCGAGCAAACTATTGCAATGCCTGACCATCCTAACAGTGACAAAAAGTTTCTGTCATGTAATTTGAATCTCCCGTCTCAGCTTAAGGCCATTTCATCTGGTTCTCTCACTGCAGGCATGGTAAAAGAGACCGATCCCCACCTCACTACACCCTCCTTTCAGGGGGTTGTAAACAGCAGTGAGGGCCCCTCAAGCCTCCTCTTCTCGAGACTAAACAAACCCATCTGCCTCAGCCACTCCCCACAAGAAATGTTCTCTAGTCCTCTCATGAGCCTTGTTGCCCTTCTCTGGACATGCTCCAGCACCTCAATGTCCTTTCTGATGTGAGGGGCCCAGAAGTGAGCACAGCACTCAAGATGCAGCCTCACCAGTGCAGAGCACAGAGGGACAATCGCTTCCATGGTCCTGCTGGCCACACTATCCTTGATACAAGCCAAGATGCCATTGGCCTTCTTGGCCACCTGGGCACACTGCTGGCTCATCCTACCTCTATCTCCAGTTTTCGTACTACTATTTGCTTCTCTGAAGCACAAAAGCATCCTAGGACTAGCAGCATTATTTTTGTGGTTGTGCCCAAGCCAGGCTAAGCTTCAGAGATCAAAACAAACTTTCAATCTCACTTAAACATCTACAGGCATGTTGCTGTGATGCTCAGAACCCTGAGACTCTCTTGGGAATAGACTTTTGGTACAAAAATCACCATATGTCTGTTGTTTACACAGGGAACAATAAGTATGACAAATAGTGCAGTTAATAAAATTGACAAGGGTTTTTGTAATTACTTGGGCACTGCCTTGCAGGGTTTTGTATCCGTGGAAGTAACAGCAGAGTAAAGTGGGTGTAAAACATTTTTCAAATTAGAAAGGCTGCATTTTGTACTTCAAAATCACTCTGCTGCACTTTGTATTCTTTGCATTTTTTAGTCTACATTAATAATAAATTAATATTTAATTAATTCATGATAAAAATCAGATATTCTGAGTTACAAGGAAAATCTGACACCTCTCTCATACAGACATGAAAAATTTTGTGAGATACCATAACTTTCAGAGGTTCCTGGCTTTTCAATGCTTCATCTCACATGCATCAGACTGTGAAAACGCTGGGGGACTTTAAGGGTGACAGGAGATAAGGGGATTCTGGTTTTGTTTTGGCCTCTTCTTTTGACGTGGGGATTTGTTAATTCTTGTTTTGCATATAATTTCTTGGGTATTTTTAAGCATAAAATAAGGAAACAAGAAAACCTAGTGCAGTGTCTAAGTTTTACCTATTCTCACACTTTTTAGAATCTTTATTCCATACAAACCCTGTGAGTAAGTTCCTCCCTGTGGATCTCCTCAACTCTTGCCTGGCATCCATCATGCATGGAGAGTTTTACCTTCTCTTAAGTCTATGTGTTCCTCACAGCCTATAATCTTATTTAACTTTCCCAGAGTTTGATTCCTCTTTGAGATGACCGGCACACCCATAAGTCACGCGCACAAGTCACTGTGCATGTATTACATGTTCAGTGGAGCTCTCATATGAAACCCTGGTAAAGCCCACATGATATCAGTGTGCACCACACCATAATCCAGTGGGGCATCACATGCACAAGCACATATTTATCCATTTATGCATGTGTTTAAGGACCGTGCAATATCAAAAAATGGAAATGCTGCTTCTTTCTGTGCACCGTCACTTAATGGCCATTCAGTCACCCATCGTTCCTTCAGGGGGCAGTGGTCCAATGGGCCATGTTTGGACAAGAGTTAAATCAAGGCAAAGTGAAGGTCCATAACAAGACCTCAGAGATGTCAGGGGTCTCTGCAGCTAGTTCCTCGCTTACACCATTTAATATCTAATGGTTGCAATGATTTTTAAAAAGCCCACCATTCTTCACCGTGTCCGCAGCATGAGATAAAAAACGGTACAGAGATGCCTGAAAGGATAGACACCACACAGAATTTACTGATTTGTAGAAAAAATCCATTCCCAAGACATTTTAGGCTTGGTACAGAAGACATTTGCAACCAGATAAAGCATTAGGGCATTTGCATTTAACCCATTCCCGCGTTGCTGAGGCCGCCACAGAGTTGTGCCACACCAAGTGGATATGCTGGCTTGATCTTTACACATTCCTTTCTCACCCCAAGGGCAAACACATCCAGAGCCATATGATTATACCCTTCCAAAGTAAGTGTACTGCTGTGGAACGTGAACTGTTTTGATGCGCACTGCAACCTGGCCCAGAATGAGGAGACCTCACAGGCAGTGTCAGGCACCCTGGCAGCAGAAGTTTGAAAAACTCTGGCTTACAAATACTGGCATTAGCTCAACTTCTGGGCAAGATCATTTCCCATCAGGAAGTGTGATGCCCAGAGAGGAATGTCCTAGATGGCTGCATGCTTATGAACAAAAGTGAGCCTTTCTGAAAGATCTCTCAACAGGGTCTTCTCCTGAGCAGCTGTTTGTATCTCTTCTTTCAAGCAAGGGCATGGGGTTGCGAGGGTTTTTTTGGTTTTTTGGTTGGGTTTTTCGGTTTGGTTGTTGGGGTTTGTTGTTTTTTTGGGGTTTTTTTTGTTGTTGTTGTTTTTTCTATTTTTTGGCCACTGACAGCATGTGATTTCATTCGATGTGTGAATAAAATTGTGAGTTTTGTGTCTTCCTCCTGTGAACTCCCCTCCCACTTACCCCCTTGCTTCCGAGAAAAAGAACCTGAAAATGGCTGCTTGAGATTTTTCTTTCTGTTGAACTGAAAGTGAGAGAAAAGCTGAGAATTTCTGAGCACAGCTGTACTTTCCCAATCAATAAGAGCTGATTGAGAGCCCAAAATGCTCTGCACACAGCTACAGCCCTGCATTTCCTGTCACTGCCCGAGGTGAAACCTTCCATTGCCTGCTGCGATGATTCATTTCCAAAACTTCAGTTAAATTATCAAAACGGCAGGTGACCTCTGATTTTCACCCATGTCTTTTCCCCACCCTTGCATTCTTTTATTGTTTTTCAATTAAAATGTGACTCACTGTGGTGGAATTTTGTCAGAGTCCATCAGCCCTGATCCTCTTCCTCTCCAAATCTTGGTCCTAATACATCTGTCACCAATTTTATTTTAAGCCTCAGTATTTGGTGCTGTATTTGCAGCTCCAAAAACTGAGTTCAGAAAGGCTCTGTTGTGCCAGATGCTGCACAAACATAATGAGACCTGTCCACAGGAGCTCCTTTAAAAAGCCCTTTCTGTCCTTTAATGATAGGCTTGCTCTCTGGGTGTTTCCTTCTGTTTCTCTTGCTGGTTCTCTGTTGAAAGCAGTAGCCTGGCTGCAAACTTATCTTTTGCTACCATTGCAGCAAACTGGATTGTCTTACTGGAGATGGCAGAACTGCTCTGGATTTCTGCTTTGAGTATCTGACATCAGGACATGCTCCCATCTTCCACTTGTTAAAAATTAGTTCTGAGAAAATGGCATGATAGGTGCAACAGAAAAATCTTCTAAGGTTAGAGATCCAATAAACCTTCCTTCTTTTTTGATTCAGTGCAATCCTATCTATTTTAAGAGACTTTAATTACTAATTAACTATGCTGTTCATTTGCTCCATTATATTCATCCCTGCTTTCTTCTGGGATTTCAGCATCTGTTGGGGAGGAAACCTTGGAAGAAAGCCAAAAAACTGTGGCTAGAGGTGTTAGGGATGCTCTTTTCAAGTCAGAACTGGAACCAGGGACACCATTTGATGGTAGTTACCCCACTGTGTTACTGTCTTGGATCACATCCTGGGAATGTGACACACCACGTGCTCATCAGAGCTTAGAAGTCCTAACAACAAACTGCAGGACATTAAGTAAAATTCAACAGACTAAATGAAAATTATTTTTTTCTTTTAAGCACTGTCTTATAAATTGTCCACACTGATTAGGAGACTTCAGAGGAGCCCTTAAAATGAGCACCCTTGGGTGAATTCATCCTCGTAAGCAAAAGCCTCCCACTTTCTCTATGAAAAATTATCTCCACTTCAAGAGATAATAGGCAACAGCCTGGCCTACAGGCAGCCACATGCTGGTCATGGAATTAATTGATGCAAATGGCTCCGGGGTGTTTTGCAGAGGATCTCCAGAGGATCTTCATTGTCTTTACCATCCACATTGCAGCACAGCTCTCTTAAAGAAATAGGTTACTTTCACAAGACCTTCCCTAAGAAGGAGAGTCTAAACAAGGATGAGAAAGTCATCACCAAACTCTAGTACTCAGTATTTGAAACACGAAGTTAGGTGTCTTTATTGTTAGTCTCCTACATGTTTCAGTCAAGCTCTAATAATATGTTTTCCCACATAAAAGTGCAAATGATCACGTGTGTCAGAGCTTATGTTTTCACTTCAGAATTAACTCAGGTGAAGCTGTTGTCTCTTCCTCCTTCACAGAGAAACTCCGTATCTGGGGGTGTGTTTTTCATTCAGAGCAGGATTACCAATTGATGCTCAGGATCTCTTCACAAGGGCTGGCACCCTAAGTGCTGAAGATGCAGTCACAGCATTTGAAAGCTGAGTTCCCCAGTGTTTTCCCACACCTCTTTGTCCCCAGAAAATCAGTCCAATTTACATACAGTCACCTGGGCAGGGGTATGTCTACACCATCATCTCATTCCCCACAGCATGCGTGTTCTGGATTCACTGATCCTCCGTATTGAACAAACATTAATTCACTCTCATGCTATTTTTGGAAAGTATCAGGTAGGTCCTTTAAAAGAAAAATCAAAGCATTGTGTCTTATCTATTCTGCTCTGGGAATATCTCCCAGCAGGCAGTATGGATGAGAATGTACCAAGCTGTCTTTCTTGTGCTCTGCAGAGTCCTCCAGCAACTCCCTACAGTCTTTGCAAACTCAGAAACTCCAGACTTGTCATATCATACATACATGACCAATTCCACTTCATTCCATGAGTACACCAAGCATCAGGACTGTAGCACAGCTCAGAGTTTGAACTGAGAAGGGACCCAAAATGACAGCTATGTCTTAGGGAAGGAAGGACCAGAAGGACATAAGGCCAAGTGTGGTAAGGAAAGGATAGAGCTACGCTGCTGTCAAGGAGGCCAGCCAGTCTGGTGGGGATGCAACCCTTAGTG
>NW_008246058.1:1754987-1819722 GCF_000691975.1 Corvus brachyrhynchos
AGGGTAGATGTAGCCAGAGAACATCATTTAATGCAGTAAAAATAATTACAGGATATTACTTTGATGGGTTCAGGGATGCAGGGTGTATGCAATGCCTTTGTGGAAATAATGAATATGGGATATGGCCAAGGTTTGCTAAACAGACCCACATGGAATTCACCCACATTTCTGTAATAAAGACCTTAATATGTGATTGATAGTGATTCTTTTAATGGATTCCCAAATTGGAGCTTTGTCAAGTAAAAATATGACAGATTCCTTAGATGATGATTTTGTGGAAGAGAAATGCCAGTGGTGCTCCCTCACGATTCAGAGGTTTTTGTGATACTGTTCTTCAGCTGTGAACTTTTTTTCTGGTGCATTATATAGACCATCAATTTTGGAGACAACAGAAGCCAGAGAGCTCTCTTACATGGATAGCTGCCCCCAGTCTTGTTTTGAGTGTGGATTTCCTTCTGTGTTGCTCTTTCATTGAGAGAGGATTATATGCACTGTGAGTCCACTAACATTGCAAGATTAACCTTAACTGGAGACCTCCTACCTGCAGTGAAAACACAACCTGTAACAGTTGTCAATCCACCTTTTGAAAAATGACCTGCCTGCAAGTCTGTGCCATGCCATAACCAGCTTTCATGCCCAGGAGTTCCCCAGCTGGTGCTGAGAACCTGACTCAAGAAGAACCATGAAATTCAAATCTGGGGAAACCACAATTAGTTGGCTGTTGGTCACGGTAGAGGGCAAACTCTCTGCTGTGACCCAAGGTGAAGAGGTTGTAGTAATTGCTCTAGTTTAAGATTGAAGAGTAGTCTTGTTTATATCTACAGAGGTGGGAAGGAGTGGAAAATCCTCTCCGTGCTCATCCCAGCTGAGGATCGTGTAAGCAAAAGGTGCAAGACACTTACAGCGGCCACATCATTTCTGAGGACTTTCTACAGTCTGGATTTTATCTGTGGACACAGACTGGAGGGTTAAAGTGGAAAGTTTTCTCAGGGACTCTCTGTACTTTATGTACTCACTGTCTACTTTATCTAAACCCCTTATATCTGCATATTTGGCTTGGATGTCTCAGAAGGAAAAACATTTGCATAAGATTTCTTCTGATTTTTACTTCCAGAAAAGCCAGAAATAGTATAAGAATTTCAAGAATGACCTCTTAACTTCTGCTTTGGGTTCCCTGTAGAAGGAGGAAGTACAAATCTCCTAATATGTTCAATTCAACATCATTTTTTCCAGGTCTTTTTGTCAAAGTAGCTTCTCCATGTTTAACTGTGGAGAAGCTACAAAACCTGCAATAGGACAGCACAGGCATCAGAAGTGTTAAGTAGAAGGGCAATAATTCAACTATCCTACCATTGTGCAGAGGCAGTGTGATATTGGTGGAAGACTCAAGACTTTCTTATACTCTGGAATCACTACATCGCACTAATGCACATATTTACTGAGTGGTAGGTATTGCTGGAGACAGAAGAGAGATGAAAAAATCTCTTCCTAAGTCTGACCAGAGTCCTGTTCAATAGCAGAATGTTGATCTATGTGATCATCTTGTTTAAGTAAAAGTTCTCCCAGACCACTTCAAGCCATGTGGAACAGAATGTCACTGTAATTGACAGCTCTGTACCTCCAGTGTGTCTGACCCACCAGCGTGGTCCCTGCCTGAGCACACACACCAGGGGCCAGGAGCTTCATTTAGGACAAAGAACCATTTACAGCTGCTTTCCTCAGTGGTGTGTCTCTGCTTTCTGATGTCAGTGGCTTTTTTTTTTCCTTTCTTTCCTTTCACCAGAAATGCAGTTAAATCTGCATCAGGGACAGCATTACCGGAATGTGACTTGTTAGTGCCAGAGGTGTTGTAACACACAGTCTGCACTTCGAATAGGATGGGAGATAAGGAACTTCTTCACATCTGGGGTGGGCTGCATATCTCCTTCACACTGGCAGAGTAAGCAAACGGCTTTGCTAAATGACAGTTGTTGGATCCAAGAAACCGTTGGCTCTGTCCCTTTTCACATACTGTAAATATCCATATCAGAAAGCCCACAACTAACCCATACTGAATCCTTGGCAGATAAGAATCAAAGGAGAGATACTGAAGTCTGATGTCTTCATCCAAAGCTGACTGAAGTCAATCTCCTAAAAGATTTGGCCTTTAAAGCAATCCCTAAATTACCCTTTCATCCTTGGGGATGTTAGCCAGGGCAGAAATCTCTCCAAAGAAGGTTTGAGGAGCAAGAGCATAACACTGTATGAAATTGATGTTGCCTTTCTCAGATTGTGCCCACAGAATGTGTAAGACAAGCTGGAACCTACACATCTACTGTCAGCCCCATAAATCCAGGCTTATTATAAAATAAATAAATGAAATTAAAAGCCTCCCCAGTTAAACTGCCCCTTTCAAATTCTCACTGGCAACAGAATGCCATTACCAATCACGCACTGATGCGAGCACTGCAGATAATTTCTAACGTGAGTTACTGCCCGTTTTCAATGGCTTATGCAATCAGTGGGTTTTCTAATTGCTTTGGGGATAATAACACAATAGGAGGCCATTTCACATTGGTTGACAATTATTTTATCCAACTGTATAAAGAACAGGTGATAAATTAATAAATTATAATCAGCCAGTTATTGAAGCTTAATGGCAGATGGCTGTAACAAGAATAAAGAGAGACTGAGCCTCACAAAATGGTATTTTGATAGTATTTTTCAATGCATTTTTAATGAGAGACATATAAAATGCATAAAACTTATAAATCATTTATAGAAGAACAAACTACGGAGTTGAATGGTCCAGTTATAATGCTATCATTATATTATTAATATCACAAGATCACACAGCATCCAGCAAATCTGACTGGCAGCTTATTGTGTCAGGCACTGTACAAACAGAGGGCTGCTCCAGTGCTGAGGAGCTGCACAGCCACAGCTGGGTGCTGGAGGGCTGCCAATATCATGGGAAGGTCCCAGGACTAAAACTCACTCCCCAGCACAAGTTCTGCTCTGAAGTCCTTAGTGGCTGTTGAACCCAGTCTAGGACTCTGGAATTTTAATCCAGACGTGTGTATTTTCCAGGCATTTTGGTGTGCAAAGAGCGCTGTGCTGTGAGACCAGGAAGCTCCTGCATCCTGGTGGGAGAATGAATATGCAAGACCTTGTTTGCCTATTTGTTTGCAGGCACATGGCATTTCACAGTACAAATGACTGTGCATGTATATATTTACTGAATGCTATTTTTTAGTATGTTATTCTCAAAATACAGTCAATCAAACCAGTCTAGGACATCTATTGTTTTCCTGCCTCCTTTTGCTTCCTCTGGGGCACTGAATAGCCTATTGTATGTATTTTATAATTTCTGTGTGCTTCTGTGCTGTCTTCTCAATCTTTTAAGATCAGTAGTAAAACACTTATTGAGTATAGTTCAGCTGGAATTTCAAAAATTGTCTTTATTATAACCTGGGTTACAGGTCTGCAGACTACAATTTCTTCCCTTGTACTCATACAGCACTCAGCCAAATAACACCTTAGAGTCCTGGTGCAAGTCCTATTAAGAACAGACAATAGTCTCAGAAGCCTGGCTGGTTGGTGACTGACTCAAATTCAATTGCAAGTTAGGGTTTTCCCCATGGAAAATCTGGTGCTAGAAGGATACGGCTTATGGGACATTAATACACATCAGTGCACACAAAAATTCAAGCTCCTCCACCTCAAAACTCACCTCCAACAAATTTTTCCATTATTCCTCCCTGCTGAATGTTAGCCAGTGATTTAGTAAGATGTACTGAATATTCCAGCTCCCTAAAAACCAGATACATTGCTCACAAAATAGTCATCATGGATAATATCCTCCCTGACTGTATTAATCCAGAGATCGAGAACTGAATAACCTCTGGAAAACAAGTTATGCTTCTTATCCTGAAGGTAAATGCTTTGTCACTGCAAGACTTTAAAAATGCGGTTGACAGACGAGTAGTCAACCCCAAACACGGTCTGCCAGTGCAACTGATGCTGTCTCTTGGTATCCCCCAGCTACTTTCCCTCCCCTGTCTCACAAATATCATTGCCTGCTTGCTTCTATCTCCATCCTATACCCGAGGCTCTGTAGAAGGAGGATCTCTTTGTTTTTGATGCTTGTACACAGTCATGAGGATTGGCTGGTCCTTGAAAAGGAGCCCTTCCCACAGAACAAATCAGAAAATAAGGACAAATACTCAGGACATGTCTTGCAAGCATCTTCACTCTGAGTCTGCTGTGACCAGCCTACGGCTGCACACAGGAACACCAGTCTGCCACCTTTTCCCAGCAATGACACTCATGCTGTTTTTTCCTCAGGCAACCAAAAGAAAGAGTGGACCTTCTACACATGCACTGGCAGAAAGGCTTTTGGGGAGTAGCAGACAAGAGAGAGACTCTTATGAGGTCTTAAGGGGCAGGGACAGTCCACAGGAATAGCCTGGACCCCAGCTGTGAGCAGACTCTAGGGGGATGTGGGAAAGGGGTGGTGCTCGACACAGCCCTCATCCCTGAGCGATCTCCCTCCAGCAGAGCTATGCTTCTTCTCATGCCTGCTGCCTGGTGTTTCCTTCAGGCAGATTCTCGTTGCACTCCCCTCACCTGACCTGCACCTCTGTGTGCCCATCCTCTTTCATCAAAGTGAAGAGTGATGTTTGCTTAATCTCATGCTAAATTGCAAAGGAGCCTCATCAATAGAGACACATAGGCAAGAATCTTTCAAAGCACTTAAAATTTCATGGTTAATAAAAGAAACACAAGGATTTCCCCATTTCCTTCTCCTCTAACACCTGTTTTCCCTCTTCTAATAATGGTCCCTTTGCTCAGCAAGGAATTAAACCTTCCCTGAGTCACAGGACTGTTTCTCAGCCCCTTCAATGAGCTCTCAGGGTCCAGTTGTCTCTTGTAAACAAAAGAAAGTACCTGGCTTTCCCAAGAAATCAAGATGGAAGGACTATTTATGTAGAAAATGGGTCAAGGCGCTGCACCTGGGTCAAGGTGCTACAGCTGGGTTGGGAACCCCCCCCATCCATACAGTCTAGGGGACGAACAGATTGAGAGCAGCCCTGAAAGCTCTAAGGAGCACAGTGGGATCAAAACCATGCAGTTTTCCTGGCTCTGAAGGAATTTCCAGGTGGTGGAGATCTTATGAGGACAGCACCCTTACTCCCAGCAGACAGACATGCAACAGGGTTGTGAAGGATTAGAAGTGGACAGCACTGCACTCAGCTGGTCCTGTAGCCCTTGGAATGGCCAGGCAACCAGATGAGGGGCCAAACTGGCCCCATGCCACCCCCAGTTGAAAAGAGCTCAAATGGCTTCTCTGCTTCCACATCCCCACTGATCTCAATCTCGCACCCCAATCAACCCTCCCTCCACCATGAGCTCTTGCTCTCCCTCAGCTGCAGCCCTGCTCCTGATGCACTGAGCAGGTTCAAGTGAAACTCTACTTTTCCTTAGACAAAACATGCTTCAGTTTCCTTTATGAGTAATTTCTCTCTCCCAAATATAACTTTAAGCATTTTAGATTCTGTTTCTGCAAAGATCTGGGAAAACTGCATCTCCTGCCATTCCCACATTAAAGCTGTCAATACACAGAGAAACCCTCCATCCACCCCACCTTTTCCCTGTCCTGATTCTAGGCTCTTTGACTTATTTTCATGATGCTACATTTATCTGACCTTTATTGAATATGCCATCTGCCATGATAGAAACTTTAAAAAGCATTTAACTCTGTCTGTATCTAATTGGAATTTTCCTTGCTGCCCTCCAAATTTAGCACAAGATCATTTGAAAATGCTGTGCCTTTCATTTCAGCTGAATCACAAAATCCAATTAGATCAATAATAATAATAATTTTTTTAAAAAGAAATAAAATATTTAAAAGCCATAATGCACCCAGGATTTCAAGAACTAAGAAAGAGTTATACTCCCCGCAGGTTTAAATACCAGGTAATTCTGTGTTGTATTTTTACCCTCTCTGTAAATGGAAGTATCAACCCCAGACCTTCCTAAATGTGTTTTATTCTCTCCCGGCACACCGAGGTACACAATGGTCACAGTGAGTTGCCTTTTTTTTGGTCTCCCTGAGCAGCAATATCCTCAAAGAATTCCAGTCAGTTAATGAGGCATGCCCTTCCCTTCCTGAAACCATATTAGATATCCTTAATTAGGCCATGCTTTTCTAACTGTTCCTCCCTCCCCTAGTATCTCAAAAGAGGAGCTGAAGACTTTCAACTGCACAGATCTGCAGCTTCCTGGTGCATCCCCTGGCCCTTTATAAAAATAGAAAAAGACATCACATTACCTCCCACTCAACCCTGAGATATCTCTCCCCTGAAGGAAGCAAACTTGTAAAAATAGTAACTACAGCTTCTCCAGTTTCCTAACCAGAGCAATAGCAGCCTAAATAGATGTATATTTTTCTTTCCTCAGCAAGGATGAGCCTTAGAAAGGTTGGAAATGTGTTTCAGATGAGCTTGAGAAAGCAAGGGAGCACATTCCTCTGCTCATCCAGAGCTCATCTTTCAGTTGTTTATTCTGTTCACCTGAAACTTTACAAGATAATTTTATGGTTTTCTAAGATAGAAGTTTCTTCTGTTTTTCTTGGTTAGGGTTCTCAGTGGTAACCAGAACCGAAACATATCTCTTCAGATCATGCAAAATTTGGCCTTGTGCTGGAAATACCAGAAGCTTCTGGAATTTCTTGTTTTCATTTTTCTAAAGATTGACCCAACACAGATGCTTGAAAGCCTCACAATTTGGACAAGCTGAGTTTAGAATTGAGGTTTACAAACCATGGCCTAACTGATAAACTTTACCAAAATAATGTCATCATAGTTTATTCTTCCGATACTCCCTTGGAATAAGCCCAAATTTGGCCCTTCTCTGCCTGCAGTTACAGTACTGCCCACACCTTCCCTAACACTCCTGAAAGAAAAAATATTATTTTCAAGCAAAACAACTTCCTATAAAGATCACTTTCTTGCCTCACCCCATCACTGCACTTTTAAGTGTAGCAGCATTTTATTTTATGGTTCTCTCCTCTTATTTTCTTGATGCAGGTATAATTTTTTTCTTTTGGTGGAACTAAAGATGAACGTAACATTAATTCTATACAGGCCAGCCCAAAAAGGAGGAAAAAACCTGAAGTCCAACATCAAGCAACTGTGAAAGGTGTGTTCAGGACCCAAATGGAGCCCAAGTCTTTCAGAGTGCTCAGACATGGACTGAGCTCAACCTCCCCCCAAGGTGTGGAAGCTATTATATCTGACTGCAAAACTTTACAGGCTCCTCAGCAGCTGCAGAAATGAACGTCTGGCACACAGAGATGGCCACACAGATCCGTGGGACTGGGGATTAGGAGGTGTGAAAGTCTGTGCTAGTGGCCTGAGCAAGATGCTGCAGGGAAGCTGAGTTCAACGCTAAGACTGTGATACTCAGAGGAGAGGTGGAAGCAAGACAGCTGCTTCAGGGGCAGGGCAGGGCTTCTGCCAAAATCAGCTTCCTGTTTACTGATGACTGACATTGCTTTATTCAAATTATACCAGTAGGACTGAAAGAGTAATTTCAGTGGCCAATACCTGCACCATAAAAATTATTGCCCCAGAGAGCTCCAGAATTTGCTAATGGGTGACAAGATTGACCTGGAGATAATCTTGGATGTGTCTCAGCTCAGCAAATGTTTGACCTCAGGGACAGAAGCTACTTCCAGTATTCTGAAAATTAAAATTAAAAAGAATTTATTTACTCTTCAAAAAGCCTTGTAAATAACCTTGATCTCATGTAGTACTGGTAATTGTCCTGCTTCAAGTGGCAGATGAAATGGGAAATACCCAGAGATTTTTACAGACCTCTGAAGTTCAAGTACATCTCTACAATCCCATAAAATAAAAAAATGTAGTAATAATTGTTTTTATAATGATGGTCCACTGACAAAGACATAATTTGTGACCTTTGAGAAATAACCAGTGTGTCTGAAACTACTGAATAAATACCAGAATTAAAGGCAGACAAAAACACGTGACTATTTCTGTGGGAGACATTCACATTTGCCCCTATTTCTTACAATCACTGCCATCAAAAATATCTTTCGAGTATGTTTGCACATAAAGAATAATGCTTCCCCCCTCGTCATTTCTTCAGATCAGTGTGAGAGAAATTTAAAAACTTTCTGCAAACAAAACATATCTCTTATCTCTGGCTTGCTTCTTTGTTTCTTTGTTTCTTCTTTTGCTGAGGACAATGCTTGGCTTATCTTCTTATCTCTGTGGCTAATAACAATTCGTGCTTTCCTTTAGGAAAACACAGACAAGGAATCATAATTTAAAAACACAGTCAAAGCATTCCAGTTTTACCTCGAGGTAAATTTGTAAAGGTCAACGTCAAACGTGGGTACAAACCTGACCCTGGGTAAGGTGAAGAGCCTTTTATGTGCACACATGCTGCGTGTGTGAGTGGTGCAGGGTGCCCATCTCTGTGAGAATGCCTGCCCTCCAGCTTGCTGTTCAATGCAGTGAACTGCAGCTCTTTGCAGAGGAATTTCCCTGAGTTTCATGTCAGAGAAAGCCCCCTGCCAGTATCTGGAGGTTTCAAGTAGGTGTGCACACCTGGGGCTGATCCCTGCAGCTGTACCCCCACATCCCTTGCTGCCGTTTCAGGATGGTTGGGTGCAGATAATCTCCTCTTCACGGCTTGGGTTTGGCTGTGACTTGGGCAGAGCTCTTCCCCTCACATTTCATGCGTAACACTTTAACTTTTGTCATTGTTCATTCTCCTTTTATTGCCATGGGAGGACATTTCTTTCACTTCAGCATTTGCTCACATCAGAAACAGATAAGGCTGTGGGAGGCACGGGAGGCAGGACTCGTCCTCGGAGGTCACCCGTCTTTGCAGGGAGGGGGCATTATTGTCTCACCTTACTCCTTGAATTCAGCATCCCTGCTGCGCCAGGTAGTGCTGACTGTCAGTTCCGCCTGCCCTCCCGCTCGCCTCTCTGCCATCATTGCTTCAGCTCCCTGCTTTCCTTCTCCTAGGGAGAGCATCAGAGGGCAAAGGGACCTTCCATACCAAATTCAAAGCAGGACTTACTTTGGTGCACCACTGGTGGGCCAGCTGGCCACCCTGTGCTTGCCACAGACATGAAGCTTCATACCCCCGTTCATTCACCCATCAGATCTAAGTATCCCTCCTCTCCTTGGCACCTGTGGATTTATCATCACAGGACTTCACAATATTAATGAAAGACTATTCCCCCTTTTGCACAAATAAAAACTGAGAATCATAGTTCAAACACCTTAGAAATGTCGAGTTTACTATATCTTACTGATCTTACTATACCATTGTTAAATGGGAAACCCCAAACACACACAGAGAATCAACACTCTCTGAATATGCCCCAGGCCTGATTTTCCAAATTATGAATTAATTGTTAGAAGAGCACAAATTGGAGTCAGGTCTCCACACCACTTCCTTCCCATCCCACTCTTCCTCTTCACCTCTACTGTTAAAAATTTTGCATGAGCAGGAGCAATAAAATTAACCAACTTAGAGGAGTCACTGTGGCACATAGCAGGCACGCTGTGCTGGAGCCCTGAAAATCCCATAAGCCACTCATTAAGTGGGAGTGAAGCTATTCCAATGATAAGCATTTATGAAAAACCCACCCTCAGAATCAAGTTGGAAAAAACATTATGCATCCCTTCCTGCTCTGCTCTGGAAATACAAATGTCTCCTTTGATATGTCACAGGCATTTCCTTGGAAAAATTTAAGTGGGAGTGAGGAATTCCCAGAAATATTTCACTTCAGACCAAAAATGTATCAGAATAAATAGCTTTCTAAAGGCAATTTACATCATGAAGCACACTTGAATTTCTAGATCACAGAGCTGTATGAATATTGGATCAAATCTGGCTCTATTCCCTGAGTTTACTCTTAAAAAGAGTTTGTTTAAAAACAAAAAAGAGAGACATCCCTTACATGCAATATTAATAATATTATAATTAAAAGCTGATGCATCTTTCTAAGAAATTACCCAACAGAAGTAATTCTATGGGAATTCAATTACTAAGCATTGGAATTGAGGTTGGGGCAGAGGTGAAGGTTGCTCTTTCTCATTTTTTTTAAGCCTTTTATGTTGTGAAGACATCAGTTTGAAATGGCTAAACATGTAAAGGCATCACAGGAGTTTAGACTGTCACATCCAGCCACAGTACAGTACCACTGTATGGACTTGAGGATGTCAGATGCTTGTGCAACAGTCTGACTACAGACAGGAGTGTATGCAATTTATGGCACATCAGGGCCTACTGTGTCACTGCTGTTGCACAATTGACACTTACACCTGTAGGAGATAACCTTCTGGGGAAGAAGCCACACAAAATAAAACAAGCTACACCAAGGCAGCAAGCTTGCCCCACAAGAAGCAAAGCCTGTGCCTGAAAAGACGGTGGCTAAAGCTTAAAGTGTGTCTGAGGATTATTCCTCTTCACAGCAGAGCCCTTTCTCTCTTGCTCAGCTCCCACTTGGGTCACATTTACTTTTGCAGCCTGAGCCCTCACTGGTTTTTAGACTGTGGTTGTTGAGACTCTGGAAACAACAAGAGTCACTGAAACAAGTGGCAACTCCATCCCCTATGATTTTACAGCATCGTGCTTTGTAGAAATTCCCTAGCTGAAGAGACACTCTAAAATAATTTTTCTGTAGTTGGAATCACAAAGGTGCAAAATTAGAATGCTAAAATCAGACCCTGTAGCTTTACATTTTCTTATAAAATTATTTGACTAGTGTAAGAATTGGGCCAAACATCTATTTCTGTGAAGAAGGTTGAAATTCCTGGGAATCCATGTGAAGAATTAACACAAGTAGATAATTCTTTAGAGTAGTTTAAAAAAAGAGCTTCTGAAAATTTCCTGTTTTCCTTTTAACTGAAGAACTTTCCATACAGATGATATCCAACTACAATATAGCTAATCTTATGATGTTATTTTAATTATAAAAGCAAAATGACAAGAGTTACCCTCTGTCTCCCTTGCTATGAAATCCAAAGAGCAAAAGAAACAAGTCATTGAAGTAAATCTTTTTCCTGTTTTGTGTTTGAAACATCCTCCAGTTACACACACAATGACCAAAGGAATTGCTTCTGATTTACACTTTTTCTCTCTGTAAACCATAAACTTCCCTTTAATTGATTCAAAAGGTGGGTAGGGATTAGCAGAATCAAAGTCACATAGGAAGAGGAGATATTTTTAAAGACTTCCAGTCTGTAATACAGAGAAGGGGGCAATGCAAACACAATTCAACTCTTGATGCAAAGGAAGCAAATGCTCATATTGTGACTTGCATGAGTCAAGAAAGGAAGGCAATCAAGCTATGTCATGTTTTAGCTCACAGCCACTGTAAAGTCTGGGGTTATAAACTCTTTCTATGATGTTATTTTAATTATAAAAGCAAAATGACAAGAGTTACCCTCTGTCTCCCTTGCTATGAAATCCAAAGAGCAAAAGAAACAAGTCATTGAAGTAAATCTTTTTTCCTGTTTTGTGTTTGAAACATCCTCCAGTTACACACACAATGACCAAAGGAATTGCTTCTGATTTACACTTTTTCTCTCTGTAAACCATAAACTTCCCTTTAATTGATTCAAAAGGTGGGTAGGGATTAGCAGAATCAAAGTCACATAGGAAGAGGAGATATTTTTAAAGACTTCCAGTCTGTAATACAGAGAAGGGGGCAATGCAAACACAATTCAACTCTTGATGCAAAGGAAGCAAATGCTCATATTGTGACTTGCATGAGTCAAGAAAGGAAGGCAATCAAGCTATGTCATGTTTTAGCTCACAGCCACTGTAAAGTCTGGGGTTATAAACTCTTTCCTTTCAGACAAGCAAACAGTGAGAGCTCTGTTCTGTTTTCAAGGGATGGATGCTATCACTTAGACAAGATCCTAACTCCCAGTGGGTGATAAAAGCTTATCACCCCCGTGAACAACACAGCCCAGTAACTGGTGGGCGCCTCTATCTTGCAGCCCCAGCTGCTGACTTCCTCTGCCTTGAAGTAAGGGAAACCTAAATAAAACAATCACCATATGGATATTGCATTATATAAATGGCAGTGGTTGTAAGAAATGCAGTTTAATACGGTATTGGCAAAGAACTGAATTCATCACCAGCATTTTGAGGCTGGTTGAGCAGAAAGAAATGTTTCTTGGGCACGTTCCTCCAGCAGCAAAGGACAACTGAACATTATCTTCAGGACACAGTCTTCCTGGCTGGCTGACATGGGGACCATGTTGGAAATGAATAGTTGGTGGCTGAGGACAGATGGCTCAAACAAACTGACTGAAATGAGCAAGACTTCATGACAGCAGAAGAATGTGCTGCCTCTTTTTTTCTAGCTGCATTACATGTAACATCACCTTCCAGCTTGCTCATGCATCAAAGGGTGCTTTGGGACAAAGAGCTCCAGGAAACATCATCCTGGACCTGATTCTCTTGCCTAGTTAAAATCAGCAATGATAGAACTGAAGGATGAAACACAATGATGCAGTGGGATTCCTGGATTGCAGTGGGATGGACTTTTATATGTTGCTTTAGCATGAGAAAAGGCCTTTCTGAGCCTTCCTCCATCTCAGCATGGCTGTGCTTCACTGGGGCTGATTTGCTGCTACCGTCCATTTCCAGCCAAAGCGTGTTATTCAGTTAAACCAATGCAAATCAGAAGCAGCCCCAGATGAAGTTAATGAGGTATCCTCTGTCTAGTAGGGGTGTATCTGCCAGCAGATTTCAGCCCTCTGTGGTCCATGTTTATTACTGTAAGCTGGGAGTTGCTCAGCTCTGGACGGAGAGCCAGGACCAGGCTGATTTACAAGTTAGTCACCAAAGCACACCATGAGCAAATACCCTGAAGGACAGCCAGGGACATAAGTTAAGACTTCAGATAATTTTTAATGGTTTCAGCACTGGCCTTGAATCATTGTTGACCACCTAGAAGTAGTTCAGGATTTAAGAATCTAACTGATTCTGACTGAAGCTGCACATCAGTGCCAAATTTGCAGACTGAGAGCACTAGCCCTGTGCTCTCCTTTCCTTACATTTCTTCGAAAGATCTGGGGCACACATGTTTACTTTTCTGCACACACCCAGTCCCAGGCTGGATTCATGCTCTGCAGTCAGGGCTGTCCCCACCCCAGGGGTCTGGTCCATGGAACGTGTTCAGAGGGTTCTCAGCACATCCTCAGAGGTAAATGGCTGACGAATTTAAAATTCTTTTCCATGACCTAAAACCAAAGAATTGCAAAGCCCTATGCCTGTTATCGGACCCAGCCCTTCATCTCTGTGCCAGGCTCTCGGCACAGGTGTGATTTTCAGCCTTAAACAGCTTGAGAGACTTCATTTAAATAAGCTGTCAGTCTGAGTTCTCTTTAATCTCTGAGATAGGGGATTTTTTCGTTGTATGTTCTGTAGTTGTAAGAATGAAAAATGAGTGGTCAGACCGGTAGTTTGCAGTTATATTGGCTGTTTCCTTTTCCAAAGATAATTTTTTTTTTACTCAATGACTTGGTTTTCTTAATGACTTGCAGCAAGGTGTTTTTTTCTGGGTTTTTTGTTGGTTTGTTTTTTTTTTTAACTTTCATTGTTAATAATAACTCTGGAGTAGTCTTAAAGCAGAGCACACAGTTTTACAGAAGTATGAATGCTCTGCTGTGAACCCCATGCAAACAGAACACAACCCCTAGGAGAGACACACAAGCCTTAAAACCAACAGAGCAAAATGATTAAACTTGCATACATAAATGTCCACATAGTCTAAGAGACAACAATTATTCATTAGCCTTTTATTATACTTAAGCAGAGGATCCTTCAACAAAGCAATAGACTCATAAATGTTCCCACCAGTTCAGAGTCTCTGAGAAAGCCGTCCCTGTCATTCAGTGCAGGGAAACTATCTCCTAATAATGTTAGGAAGTACACAGAAATAGCGGCAACCATTCAGGGTTTTTAGAAATAAATAGATTTCTGGGGTCCTTCTCACGAATTACAAGCCAGTGTTACTGAAAATAGTTTTTCATTTACATAATTTTGCCCATTATGAGCCACTTATGAACATTCACTTTTCTCTCTCCTCCAGCAAAGTCAGATACTGACAAACTTGACATCAGCGGGAAAAGCAGGGCCTCAGCTATGAGTACAGTCCTAATGCCTTTTGTTCTTTGTAGTGGATATGTTGTCCTGAAGATTGGGGATACAAGAAAAAAAAACGCTGTGATCCTCAGGATACTCCTAACACCGGTAACACAGTGATTCCTTTAACAAATCCACAGAAGATATGGAGCCTTCAACCATCCAGGTACTCATAGGCTGCCTCAACACAGGGCATAGGGACAAGCCTCTGAGATCAGTTTATTGAATTGCACCTGTCCAAGGGTGCTTGGGAAGTAACTTCTATAAATGAAAATATGAACCCAGAAAAACATTTCACACCTGAAAGTATCTTCTGATTGTTGGGACTGATTGCTCCAGTGTTCACAGCTCGTATTCCCAACATTCCCTTTTTGTCAATAGAAGACAGAAACAACTTTTGAAAACGAGATTGAATTTTTCTACTCAACAAAGTTTGACTGTGTCTGCATGCCTGCAGTTGACTAGTCTTATGGGGTCACCTAAGTATGAAAACAGATCAGTTTTCTCAATCTTATTACATCCTCCTCTGTCCCATGGATCACCTCTAGCTTCAACTCAATCAGACCAAGATTTTCTTTGCCTCCAGTCTTTACACAGGTCATTATCTTGGAACATCACCCTTCCCTTTGTATTAAAATTTGCAAGATGCATAATAGCTTGCATAATTTTCTGCAGTACCCATAGGCCCTTTGAAGTGATGCCTATCCAGGAATTTAACAGTTTAGTATTTGTGGATACATCCACAAGAAGACCTGCCTTCTCCCTACACAGGCTACTTTTTCCCCTTGCCAGCGCTTGCACTTTTTCTTCCATAAGTAAGAACATGGTTCCCAGATTACTCACAAGGTATGTCTCAGCTGCAGTCATTACTCATCACAGAGACACAGAGCACAGAATAAATTTAAGGATTCAGACTGGCCTGAGCAGAATAAATACCCTTGTTACCATATCTATGTCACTTGAGTGTATGAACCAGCCTTACTCAAGCTAACTCAGAGGTGCCAACAGGGTAGAGCAGAGAAACAGAGAGTTTCCTAAAACACACATTCTAAATTCTGACTTACTAGAAAGATCCACAGGGTTTGGATGCTCTTGGGTTAGACACAATAAGCCCAACTATTTTGGTCCTGATCTTTGCAGCAAATGGAAGAACACCATGGTTACAACAGAGAACAGAGTTCACCACCACGGCTGTAGGAAGGACCCATAATTCCTTACACTGATGTTTAGCACTGTTTCAGTTTTTGAACCCTATAGCAGTTGCAGTGCTTCCATGTGCATTTCAACATCAGGAAGAACTTACAGAAAACTTCTTAAGTTGTCTGTCCTCAGTTATTGCCACTGGCTGCTGAGCATAAAAAACCCTGCAGTTACTGTTTCACTCATTGGCAGAAGGATGAATTAAAACAACCATTGAATTTCTTCCCATAAATACGTCTCAAAAATGACTGAATATTTTTAATTCTTTGTATATTTAGGCCAGTGTATGAAACCTTGAGTGGCAAGCAGCAAACAATTAGGGAACAATTATTCATTTTTTCCCCTAAAACAAGAACTAGAAAGCAAGCAATGAATTATCAGTAGAGGATTTAATCTGAAAGGAAGTACCTTTTATGTGATGCATACCTAAACAATGGAACCCATTGCTACAGGATATTGTAGGTGCCAGAAGTTTAGATGAATTAAAAAAGCCATTAAACAAGTGTATTGAATAAAAATCCATTAGCAACTATGAAAAAAAAATACACACCTCCTTTACCACATGTTGCTGCAAGGAGATGCTGGGGAAGTGAAACTGAAGGCTTGATTTGTTTTTATAACTCGTCTTTAAACATTTACAGCAAATCAGTGTCATAGACGGAAATCCTGGAATACCTGGATCTTGACTGTGGAGCTGCTCTTGCATTTCTGTATTTAAAAGGCATAACCTTTCCTCAACTGCTGTCAATACCCATTTCTTTTTTGGGGCAATTCTGCTACTAGCTGTCTTTATAACAAGGAATGGCCCACTTACTAGGCAATAGTTTCCATTTGTCTCTTCTGTGATGTAACTTCAGTTGCTAGCAGTCCCCTCTTTGCCAGAAGTGGCTGCCATTTTTATTTAGATATTAGTAGAACTTTTACAGAGCTGTTGAGCACACTTTCTGTCTACCATTTCTCATTTTTATATTTTCGGCAACCATAAACTGAAAGTTTGAATGAGAATGTATGGTTGTGCCATGTGTGTTTTGCCAGTACCTGTGGAATAGCTAATTATACACAGTGTTTCTAAAGCCACTGGGCTTCATACTTTCATTGAATCATAGAATGGTTTGGGTTGGAAGGGACATCTAAAGGTCATCTAGTCCAATCCCACTGCAATGAGCAGGTACATCTTCAACCCAATCAGGTTGTTTAGAGCCCCATCCAACCTGGTTTGGAATGTTTTCAAGGGATGGGGCACCTACCATCTCTCTGGGGAACCAGTTCCAGTTTTTATATACTTTTGCCTATGTCCTTATGCTGTTAAAATGCTATTTTCCACTACTTGCAGAATAGCGGGGTGTTCACTCTTGCAGTTTCTCCTAATTGGTCTCGTGTGAACACCTCATGAAACCACTTTATAAAAGACTGACGGACAATTCCTTCCAGGCAGCTTTGTGTGTTTTAGCATTTCTTGTTGCTCTGGAGCATTGCCCAAAAGTAAAAGCTGTTCATGACATGAAGCCTCTACACTTGAAATCTCTCCTCACAGGATGGAGTCTTTTCCCTTTATCTTCCAAATCTCTCTCAGCAGTACCTGGAAGAGATCGAAAGATGCACTGGCAAACAGAAGTATGTGATAATTGTGGCCACAAACTCCCACTTCCCAGACCCTGCTAAAAATACAGTTCACATTCTTTTAATATGTCCTCAGAAACACTGGTATTTATTTAGGGAGCCCTCCTGGAAAAATCAGTTAAAGATTAGACCGAGGGGGTTTAACTACATAGATACAGAAAGAAGCTGCTAATTGGCTGTCAGTGAAAATAATTTTGTTCTTAAAGTAGAAAATATTAAGCACAGAAGTTCCACACAGCATTTTAGATTGAGGGCCTCGGCCTGCAGCCACATCCCTTTTCCAGGCAGTGTAATCTTCCTGAGGGATATTCTCTGGAGAGCTGGGTACAAGTCAGCAGTGCCCAAAGTCACTGGGCAGCCCATAAATGCTGATTTAACTCTGGAGCTGGCTGTTCTGCACAGGTGCAAATTTTGCCCTTGGCAAATATAAGCAACGTAAGTGACACAGAAGCAGTGACTTCTGTGACCTCTCTTAGATGATTTGCATCTGAAAAGAGACGGTTTTGGAAATAGAACAGTTTTGTCTCAATGTCTCCAAAATAAAATTATTTGTCTCTTTGATTCAAATTGACTTTTAATTCTGAAACTTCCCTCAATGCTCAGCTACTAAAGCCTTGGGCTTTTTTTTTTTTAAAGGTTAGACTCCAGGATTTTCTCTTTTGATTTTGACCCAGTTCTGACTTAAGAGCACATTGCCAGAAAGGAATCAATCAAACTGAGTTATTAACAGTTGTGTCAAAGTGAAACAAGGGGGAGCTTATCACAAAAGGTGTTGCCCACAAAATTTCCAGAGCTTTGCTCAAAACATGGGGGCCTTTTTTGCTATTTTGGAGCTATTCTTTAAATGTGTGGACAGCAGTACTAACATATAAAGAATTAGCAGCTGAGGCTACAAAGAGATCTGTGTGCCTGCAGAATTCTGTCCCAGGGACCTCACTGTAGTACTGGGCTTTTGATATCCATGGAAATGTGGATTCTCAGGAACTGTAAGTAACCCTGTGGGCAAATTTATCTTATAACACTTGGGAAAAATAAAAGGCATCCAGCATGAGGTCATCAGTTCCTACTGGGGGAACAATTGACAAAATATAGTTTAAAGAGGCAAAATTCACTTGAAATCCCTCTACATCTGGAGCTTACTTCTCGTGTTACAGGAGTCCCAAATGTTCAAAATAGAGAACCATTAGTGACTGAAGGAGCAGCAAAACATCTGTATAATGCATGAAATATCTGGAAGTGTCTGACTCTCTGGGAATCAGCTGAAGCTTTCAATTGATGCTTTAATGGTGGTAATTGAAGTTTGCAGCACTGGCACATCCTAGCTCAGTAATTAGATGGATTACAATCTTTCTTGTTTGGCAGCATTCTTTAAACAAGCTTCAGCTTTTCATATAGTCAACACTCTAGCAGAGATAAATGTCACATCAGTTCAGAGTGAAAAGTAATTTAAGGAAAGACTCAAATTTATCTTCACTGAGTACCAAACAGGAGATATTTCAAAGACAGGACAATGGCCCTTTCTATCTTAAAAGAATGGCCCATTTCTCCCATATAAAGGCTAGCTTGTGAAGGGGAATCTATGGGTGTGCCTTCCCCAAAATCACTGAAGCGAAACCTGCTTATAATATTTCAGTACTCAGTGTATGTATTAATGAATGGATGAAATTCTGGCAAATAAAATTCTGTAGGGGAAAGAAAAAAGGGAGAATTCCAAGGGAGAAAAATATATTGCCTATCACTTAGCAAGATAGAATTTGTCACAGTAATTGGTAGCCGAATGGCCAATGGAAAAAAAAATAAAAAATGAAGGCATGAGAAAAAGCTCTATGCCAGGATTATTTGAAGTGAAATTAAATAAAAGCAGTTGAGATCAAGAAACAGCCTCCATCTATAGTGGAATGGGAGACATGCTTTTCAGTCACTTACAACCAAACATTGCTTCTGTAAATTATTTTCACTCTTAGCTTTGAAATGGCAGCATCTAGCTGATGCTTGTTTTAAAACTCCTGACATATGTGCTACATTTACCTATTGTATTTTACTGACAGCCTTTGCAATTTCAGAAGCAATGTTTTGAAACAGGCTTTGTTTCCTAGGGTTCATGTCTAGATTTCCTCCTACCTGGATGTTTTAGTTGAGTGAAATGAAAATTTCTAAATATCAGTGAACTGGCTCACCTAAAGAACTGAGCAGCCTGAGAAAATCCTCATCTCTATATCCTGGGAAATGGACTGTGTGGTTGCATCACCACTGTGATGGGAGCAGACCTCTAAAGCAGAGCAGACAGGTTGATCTGGTTGTCACACAATTGCCTCAGTTTCCTCTACAGCATCACACATCCCTTCACCTCCTTCATTTCTCCTTTAGCACTATCCTACCATAAACAGAGTCAAAATATTTCATGCCTGGGGCAAATCATGCTGGCATCATTCCAAAAGACCAAAGGGGATTGAGAAAGGAACTCTACATCCTCTCCCAGGTTTTATTCACAGCCTTCCAGTCATGTGCACTACATTTGGAAGAAATTTAGTACAGGCCACCATCATTATTCCCTTGTTTCAGATTTTGCATCATGCTTGGTTCCCCCATGACTGAACAGAGATTCACAGTAAAACTTTTCCCCACACTTTTGCTTTAGTACCTTGAAACAAAAAGAGCCTGTGACCTCCCTGTGTGAGCTGGTGTGTCCCATTTTGGGAAAATTTATGGGGTATATAGCTATGGAAAGCTGAATCACCAAGACATTGACCTAGTACCCATTGCCATCAGTGAAGGACCCTGCTGACAGTAACAGCCAGGATCCCATTCAGTCTTCAGCAAAGGTTCCCAAGAAAAAACATCACACAGGACACGCTTCATTTTCTCTATAATTTTCAAGGTGCACAGGTACTTAAGTGGTCAGAATAAATAAGCAGAATGACTGACATAGACAGATGACTGATAGACACTTTTTTCTGACTGCAGCAAATCACTCAGTCCAGGCTGCATTTCCAACTTTGCCATGAGCTGCTGTCTGACCTCAGGAAAGTCTCTTGAAGGCCATTTCCAGACTGAAAGCCATCTACCTGAAGGTGACAACACCTTACTCAGCAGATCTACTTTATTGAATAGTCACAGTGCCTTCATTTCATTAAAAAAAAAAAAAGATAAAAATTAAAGAGCAGTTGTTTTTTCTTTTTCAAAGATCTGAGCTCAACTGTAGGTTGCTTTCTGCTTACTCAACAGAAAAAAAATAGTCATGTCCCTGCAACCTCAACATTACAGGCAGTTCAGGCAAGGTCCCTGTGGACTTGCTGGTTTGCACAATGTCCCGTGCAAAATCTGCTTGTATTTCCAAGAACAAATAAGTGTAAACTGATTTTGATGAAAGACTGCAGAACCTCTAAACATCAGGGCAGTAGTTTACTAGAAAAAGCTTCATGTGAGAACATCTGGGCATAAAACATATTAACTACTTTAAAGTCTGAGTTTAATCAGTCTATAAAAGGGATTATATAATGTGATTGCCTACACACAAGAGACCCCTTTCAGGCCTGCACTCTTTAACTGCACAATATATCTCAAGGCTAAGAGATCAATCGATGGTAAGGACCCTTCAGAGATTTGACCATGTATGAGAGGTATAGTTTAAATGAAAGTGCTTTAGCTGTACATCCCTTTCTATCCTACAACACATTTAGTAATGTAGCACATTGGAGGGTTATGAGAAATTAGTGGTGTAATGGTAAGGCAGGGATATCCTGGGTGAAAGAAAATCCTCGGTAATGTTTCTGGCAGGACTGGTTCAAGTGCCACAATCCTTACACATTTTGGAGGTCTCCAATCCAACATGGTGAAAAAGAACTTCAGTGGAGGTACAACATGAAGCTCTGAACCACAACAAGCTGCTTTTTGAGAAGCAAGCTCTGGGGATGACGGACAAAGCCTCCCATGATGGCCTTGCAGGATCACCCCTACATTCAGCAAGGGGCACATGAAACCTCTGATTGTTACAGGATGGTTTCCACATACCTCTGTCACTTATGAACCCATGCTGAAGAGGGACCTAAAAATCTAATTTAAAGCTATGGGGCTTATCAACTGGCGCTCAGTGCCATGTAAATTGCAAGTATAGCTACACTATTTTGAGACCAGCACTGGCTCTGAGAGCAGCATAGGCACATGCACTTGGCACTGTGCCTGCACTAGTAAATGATGGCTTGGGTGGTTCAGATCTGGATCTCTCAACACCTACTGCATGGCTTATAGACAAAATCCACCCATGGATAATGGTGAATTGACTGCACAGCTAAATAACTTCCTCTCCCATATGCACTGCATCAAACCAATGGCCACACACACATACAGAAACTGAAATCTCCATGGGAAGCCGAGATAGAATTGCAGTGGCTGCAGGAACTACTAGTGTCCAATGCAGAGGATTGCCAACAGCTGTCATTCACACATCCATAGTCATCTGTTGCTAAGCTTTACAAACCCTTCATCAACAGCTCAACTGTATCATTTGCAAGCACATTCTCCCTCCTTCTCCAGGATGGATCTTTGAGCAATGTAACTTGAAAAAACCCTTTCAAAATTCCTTCACAAAACCTAGCATTTCATCACCCAGGAACATGGCTGGGGATTCTTCAAGGTGACAGTGACTACCTGCAGCATACACAAGGTACTGGGTATAAAGAGTTGGAACGACTGCATCAAGCATGGAGCATAAACTGGATGTTGAATTGTTACCATTGCCATCTGATTTGGGGGATTTGGCACAGGTGAGATATAGAGGTTGATAATCCTGTTTTGCTGAACTTTTCTGTGGATGTACATTATAAAGCATATTCTCCAAAACACTCAGCTTCCAATGACTCACTCAGGTGGCATAAAAACTGTATAGACTGTGCACACCTTGGAGGTCAGACCTGCAGCCTTTGGGAGGTCTGCAAATGGCATGGAATTGATATGGCATGATTGCAGAAGAACAGATGATGCTTGCTGTGGAACCATTGCCAATTGGCTCTACTTATCTGCAGAAGGGTGGCTGAAGGTCAGACTGCTGGCACCCCAGTGCAGCTTTATACTTTCTTTATACTAACAGAAATGTGTTCTAGCAGTTCCTTTTTTCTTCAGACCTTTCTTCATACCATCTCATAAGTAGCTTGCAAGTTGCTTATACATGCATATAGGAGTTGGACTTCCATGATCCTTGTGGGTCCCTTCCAACCCAGGATATTTTAAGATCCTTAATATGTATAGTTTTGGATGGGACTGTAGCATTTCTTTGTGAATAAAGATAATATCCGGAGATCTCATTCATGCACAAGTATGAGTGTGATCAAGGCAGGGCAGGAAACAATGCTGGTTTTAGCTTTATCTCAAAGAAATTCAAGAAAAGAAAAAAAAGAAAAACTCTCGTGAATATTTTCAACCAAAGTTTTATTCGTTCCTATCTGTGGAATCCAAACGGAGAAGGTCATTCACACAGCAAGAAACGAGTCATGGTGGGCAGAATTCATTTTATCTGAGATTAGCCATCTAAGAGGCAAACATCTAAGCTAAGGAAGTTTCCTAGGCTCTGTACTCAATGGAGAGAGAAGGCAACATACCTGGGCAGGATCAGGACCCTCTGAAGACCACTCCTTCCACTGACTACAGAGGGACATCAAATTAATTACTACTTTATTTTAAATGCTTGACTTTTATGCAGTTGAGGTTGCAAGAGGCGAAAATCCTTCCAAGTATTTAGCACTTGCAACATTCAGGACTCATGTGGAGCATGCCATTTTGCCTGGGTTCCCCTCCCATTTCTGATAAAGTATTTTTTGTCAAGATTAGAATATACCAGATCATAAAGGAGTAAAGAGGATCACCTTTGTAGTTCTCTGAATAACATTCAGAGGCTGGGTATCTTTTCCCTTCATCTGTAAGAAACTTGGGTCATTATTGGCTTCAAGAGGGGGAACCAGTCCTGAATTTCAGTAGGATATTCATAAATACCTGGAACTGCAATGACTGAGAAATGTCTATTGTTGGATATAGGTGCTGCTTAACAGAGGAGGGATGAGAACCATGAAGCAAGCACACATTTGTGGATTTCTGTATCCTCAGAAGTGTGTTTGAAAAGCAGTGACTGGTTCACTGCACTATTGTTCAAAGATTAAGGCAAGCAGAATAAAAAAGCAGCAAGGTCATCCAGTCCATCACAGAAGACACTTTCCATAGTGTGTTTCTCAGTGTTTTGTTCAATCTCCTTTTAAAAGTCTCATGCAGTGGGGGCTACACCAACTCTTTGGGGAGTTTTTACTAGTCCAATAATAGATTTTGACGTTTGTCCCGTAGTTGCCCTGTTATTCTTTGAATGGTATTCCTACATTGCTACATTTAGCTCTTTGATATTTCCAATAAGTTTTCCTGCAAATTTGTGATTTTCATATGCTTATACATGCGCTTCACTTCATCATCTTATAGGTAATACTTCAAAACTTTTCTGCTTAGAGAAAAGGCAAAGAAACAGCAAAGGCAAAAAAGTCTAGATGTAAGGCTGAAGATGTGAATTCAAGCTCATGTGAATACAACAGATACATGGATTTCTGTTCTGGTCAGTATCAAAGGCTTCTTCCCATCCATGTAGCCACACATAAATGTGAGCTATGCATCTCATAAATGTGAGATACACATAAATGTATCTCAGGTGCCTCCAGCTATGGAAATCTCTTATGATTTATCTGACCATTCTAGTTCCCAGCACTCAGGATGTTTTTTCTTAACTTGGCTTCACACTTTATTGATGGACTTTCAGTTTGCCAGCACTGTTTTGATGGAACAAGTGTCCAGTATTGAATATTTTGTCGCAGGTATGGCTATGGAAAACCAAAGCTTCTGTTTCTGTGAGCATCACTGACGTTTCTGTAGCACCTACAGGCTTTGATGCCATTGTACAACACGTTGCAAATGAAAAACATGTTCAGGGTTCATTTTTTCAAGGGAGCCTAAAACAGTGTAACACACTCATTTTCATTAACCCATTGATGACTTCCTCAAGGTGACTGCATTTTCTCATCAGATATCAATTATCTCATTATTTTGAATTGAGAAACACCCAGTGTTTGATTAATTTTTCAGTACTAATTTAAAGGAAATGGTGTCAATACATTTGCTATTTCCCAATAAACCAAATATTCAATGAAAGTGAAGGGGTTTGTTAAAATTACAATTACAGTTAAAAGCAGAGATTATATTCGAGATGGATAAAAGAAGCTATTTTTCACTAATAAAATCAAATTATCTCTAAGTGGAAATAAACAAAAGCAAGCCTGAGGAAGACAGACTGAGAGGGCTACCAAATATCAGAGCACAATGAAAAAGATACAGAAATGCAAATGGAGAAATAAAAATACAACATTTTTAATTTGAGACTTGTGCTAGTATCAATGTCTTTAGTGTAATTCCTACCACAGTGAAAGTTCTAACTTATGAAAAAGTTGCCACTGGTAGGGAAAATAATCATAGGAGGAAGTATATGGTAGTTTTAGAAATTCACACACCCACATATTCTTCCTCTGTCCCTCCACCCCAATTGTATCTGTCATTTTTCTCACAGAGCTTAGTTTATTTTGCTTTCTTGATCAGTATCTGGTCATGGTCTTGGCTGGGGCAAATTTCATGTTTTGTCTTCATAGCCCCAGTGTTGGGAGCAGATGTATCCTGCTCAGTAGCTCACTAGGATGAAGTTGTCCAGTGCTTAACTTATCCTAAATCCATCGATTCTTCTTATGAGGAGATTTTTTATCCTGCAATGCACCACAACTTGCTTTTCCATTTCCACCACATGATCTGGTTTTGCTCTGTCTTAGTCTCGTAACCCTGAACAGGCTTTCATGCAGTCAAAGCATCAGTGTCTTCCTTTTATACTGCTTTTATTGACGATTGAGCCTGGTGCACTCTTCCATGATATGGGGGGAGATAAGGCTCTTGATGCCAATCAGTCACTCTACATAGGAGATACAACACTCCTCTAACAAATATTTGAGTAACCTTTCTCCCAGCCTTATATATCTGAGTGAAACTCTATAAAATTCTGTGACCTACCAGGTCCACATGACTCTTCACAGAGAGGACTTACTGGAAGTTTTAAGGTGGGAGGAGTGGGGCAAAGAAAAAAAAAAATTAATGACCCAAAATTTCAGCTGGTATTAACAAAGCTTCACTGAAATTAAGAGCAATATCATTTTACTTTGGTTAAGAAGTAGATTACAGAAGTTTATATTCCCAGAACCTGTCCTGGTATAAATATTAGAATTGAAAATTGTTTCAGTCAGGCAATGATTTGGCACCAAGCTCAGCCACGTAACAGGTTCAGTACAGAAAAAGTCATATATAAAAGGCCAGATGAAGTCAATGCACACCGATGTTTCCAGCAGTTTTAGTGTAACTCTTTCATCTTTGGAGAAGACCTGAGTTTTAAAAGATCATCCCTTTACTGACTTCATATGAATGTCTTACTCTCAGCTTGACTGGCAATCTTCCGTAAAAGGATCACTCTTGGAGGGTGAAAGCAAAGGAAAAATTTCTTCAGAAGCCAGAAGAGGTAGGCAGGAAGTCAGCTGGTGGGAAAGTCTGAGAAAATAACTTTAAGGGATGTTGCTTCAATGGGACCACGGAGCAGCCCACAGTGATCAGTGCATAGAGTGACACACCAGCTAGGGCTACTGCAATTCCATATAAATCCAGTTAAAACTCTGACAAGGATGAAGATGTCTTTCACATTCCCAGACTATTAATGTTGGGATAGGAAGCAAGACTTGAGATTTAGGCAATTAGGTTCCCAAGTCTGAAACATGCATGCAGAGCTTGCTACCAAGGACTTGCCAAAAGGTATCAAACACATATGGATGTGCTTCAGGATCAAGCTGCCCTCATCACGCTTTGTCTGTGACAAGTTCCAATGTCTCGGATGTGGTGACAATGCAAATTTAAAATGTGAGGCACTACTCAAAATTGGAGAGAAGGAACTGACTAATGGGGAGATGACAATGGCCTGTGCGCAAAGCGGAACTTTTGGGCTAGAGAGAATATTTTTGGAGTTCCTCAAGGATTGGTCTCAAGACTGATGTGACAATAATTTCATTAATAGCATTACTAAAAAAAAAAAAAACAAAGCCTGGTGTAAATGGAATTTGCTGATAGGAAGTTTAAAATATCCAGCATTGTCAATAAAGTAACAAAAGTATGAGGAAATCACACAGAAAGCACCAGATAGTGTCAGTGATTGGCATAAGAGAAAGAGAATTACTTTCAAGAGGCACAACAAATTTGGCACTTCCCTCACAAGTCAATGCAAAAAGGATATGTGGATCAATGGTATGGGTATATTAATGCAAATCTGCAACAATATGGATGGATCCCGCTAAGTTTCTTGCTCACTGGTCTCAAGGAAGAGACAAACCAATCAGTCAGCCTCAGCACAAGCACCTCAGTTAAGGGCTGACCTGACTTGCAATGTCACCAATATCAAAAATAACCAGGGACAGCAGTGCCCTGTTGTGCAGCCAAACATCTCTGAACTTCCTCCATCTTATATGAAGATGTGCTTTGTGACACGAAGCATAAACCATTACCTTGTAGAGATTGCAATGCAACTCAGCAAGGACTGGGGCTCATCTTTGTGCTGATGACTTTTTGGTCTTAGTGTCTTTGTGTCATATTTCCTTCCTGTTTCACTATCTCCTCAGAGAGAAGGAAGCAATAGGCACAGGGCAGGGTCTGTCTGCTGGGCACTTAGGAGGAACCTGAGGGACATTGTAACCACTCCACTGAGGAGTCAGTCTGGGACAGGTTGGTGGGTATGGGGGGAAGGAACAAGTCAGACAGACCAGCATCCCTGACCTAGGCTGTCTGGTGGCCCCAGCAGGGTGTTAGAGCACAGCCAGTGAATCAGAGAGGAGAAAATGATGCTCCAGAGTCCGGTGGATGCGAATCAGACCTTCTGCCTGTGAGGGTGGGTCCCAAAGCCATTGCTTGTGCTGCCAAAAGGCTGAATGCAGAAACACTACCCAGGTGTCCCTCACTAATTGCTCCTGTCTAAGCTACTGCACTCACTGGCAGTCTCACAGGGGTCAAAAATCAAAAATCTGCCAAGAAGACAGCAAATCCCAAGGCACTCACTTGACCGATTTATCCTGCAAGTCTGGCACACACATGCTGCAGAGCTGGGCACCTCTGAAATGCTTGCTAATACCACCCAACATATTCATTTGGGATGCAGGAGGCACACACACAGATGAATGCACTGTCTGGGAGAAATGCAGCTCTGACAGGTGTACAGGAGCCTCTACCCTGGGACAGAAACACAAAGCCACATCTGCAGTCTCCCATCAGGCAGAATAAATTGCAGTTTTGGATCATAGCCCTTGGGCATTAGTGCAAGCCAGCAGATCCAACCCTGTTTTCCCTTAATGTATAAAACACATAAAACAGGGGTTTGTTCTACAAACTGTTTTTAGCATTAGCAGTGGTTCTGTTTTTAAGCAAATAATTTAAAAGTTGGTTTGGTTTTTTTTATGTGGCGGGGTGATTCACACCAGGCTTTTCCTATGTGCCAATATCTCTAATGTAAGAAATTGTAGGCACCAAGATCTAGAGGCTGAATATTGTAGAAGCAAAGGAAGAAAAAAAAAAAAACACTGTCATTTCAACTCCAGGGAAATTAAATCAAGGTCCATAGATTTCCCACTCTCCACTGCTTCTTGCAAACAAGACAAATATGCCTGAGCAGTTAACAACTCACTACTCCAGTAAGTGAAATTGCCCCTTATAAGCCTAAAGCTTCCACTGAAAAAGAATGTCTAAAACTACTGCTGGATATAAGTGCTAAGACTTATTTGGCTTAGAATTTTCAGTCAATCCATTAAACCAACAGAGACACACTTGCATATTCCTGTTTAACCACACAACCCCAGTCTTAAGTTATTCAAACTTAAAAGTTTGGTTCAGGCCCATTCCCAGTGAAGATGTTATCAAAACTAAAGATGACTTACACTGCTGGTAAATCTATTACTCAGAGAGTCTACTTGTCTGGTTTCTTGTCAGCCTACAGAGGTTTTTTGTTGTAGGCTTTTTTTTGACAGCATAGTAACATTTTCTTTCTTCAATGCTTCATTAGCTTGTCTTACTCATGCAATTTTCCCCATTTTATTTCATGTAAATCAAACTACTCATCAGCTCTGTAATGCCATCAGTGTACAAAGAGTCTTCTATTAAAAAAAAATCACATACTAAAAAAAAAAAGAAAAAAAAGAAAAACTAAAACTTATGCAGGTAGCATAAGTTGTTGGAGAAGTATTCATAAGAAGTTTATAAAGCTAAAGGCTCTTATGCAGCTGGAAGGACATGGGAAGAATTTTTACAGGATTAGATTCTCTAGTATGTGGCTGAGGTAGGATGGTCAGGAAATATTTTACAATATTTTACAGGATTTTTGCCTTACTACATCTGTTTTTTCTTTTTTTTTTCTTTCTTTTCACAAGTATGGCTAATGCTGCTCACACTTCAGTGCCTTAGCTCACCTGCTAAATATTTCCCTCTAAAAAGAAAGTGTCATAAGCAGAATATTCTGTTTATTCACCAGCAGAGACAAGTGAACTGCAAGCAGTTTACAACTTTGCATGTGAGTATTTTCTCATCTCCTGAAAGATCCAAAATGACAGCAGAGCCGAGCAGTGGGGCTGTCAGTGCAGAGCTGAGTTTGGCTGTGAGAGAGAGGTTTTGATGTGGGGCTTGGACTCACCCATAGCCACAGAAAATGGAGATGCAGAGGTCAGGTGAAAGAGGGGGTGAAAACAGGGTGTGTGCTAGGACAGGACATGAGATGGCCTGCCAGAGATCCTTCTCCTGCGTGGGTATCTCCCCACTGAGGGCAAGCTCCTCCTTACCTGCAAAAGATGCAAGGCAGAGAAGCAGAAAGCAGAGGGAGAGGTTGTGAGGATCAGTGCCCTAAACACCCTTGTAGATCACAGAGTCTGAAAAAAGCAGCTCAACTAGAAAAAAACAGTTTTTCAGTTATTAATCCTGTTATACATCTGATGACTGACATTCAGATGCATAGATATATGTGCATGTGCACACAAGTCATTATTTTTGTCCCATTTTACCACTCCTTTTTATCCTAACATTAAGACAGAGCCAAATACTAAGCAAAAGTCACACCGTTAAAGCAATAAGAAAACAAATGGCTGAATGCTGAGTGAGCAGATGAGAAAACAGTGTAAATCATACCTAGCAAACCCTTGGGGTCTTTCTCAAGCATGAGCAATAATAAGTCAGTCTTCTGAGCAGAAGGAATTTCTTCTAGGACAGACAGGCAACAGGACCTGACATTTGTTTTTCATAAACAGTGTACATAGGAAAAAAATTGCAAATATCACTATTTGGAATGCAAGAGACACAAGCAAAACTGGTGACTGGTTGAATTGGCTCATATATACTGAAAGTGAGGAGAGTTCCAACAATGTGCAGGTTAACCCAGAGAGCAAACACTGAAGAGGTATCAGTATTATGAGACACTAGAAGGAACACCTGTAAGAAATTTTTTTTTAAAAATTAAAATATAGACAAAACACCTATTCAAAATCTCAGGGAGAAACTCTGTGTCAATTTAATTAAAAAGAAACTTTCACTTGCAACTAATGCCCTTGCTTGCAAAAGCCTTTCAGTTTTAACAGAAAAAGAAAGCTGGACCTTGAAAAGATCACTGCTCATGGCAGGAGAGCACTAATTAGCTGTGGGGACCCTGGGGAGTAGATCTTGTGCAGAGTTGTGAGGCTCAACATTTCTGGCTAAATTTCCTGTCAGTCTGCAGTGAGGCAGGATGCGCAGCCAGAAGCAGTCTTTTCTGACAGTACCACTGCTTTCAGCCCTGTCTGAAGCTGGGAAGTGTACCAGTTTATGAGAGTTAAAAAATATCAGCCAGATTTTCACCACAGATTTCAGTTTTGCCTCTCATTCTGGATTGCACTTCCAACAATTTAGCCAGTAATGAAAACAGCTGCAGATAGCATACCAGCTGGGGCTAGTGAGCCTTCAGCGTGGTTTACACTCCAGCTTCCATTCCCAAGGACTTCTCTGGGTCAATTCAAGGAAAAAAATGAGGGGGAGATTTCAACATCTACCCCAGTTCTTGCCTGTCATTTGTCCCTGAAATGCACGCAGGAGCAGAACAGTAATCCAGAGCCAGCACCTGACACATCTCTAATTAGCATTCTTCTTGCAGTTTTACTTTGGATTTTTCCCCTGTAAAATCATTCTTTTTGAGACAGGACACTCACTGCAATTTAAAGCTCTTTCTGCTGCATTTGTTTGAGATTGTTTCTACCTGATCACATCTAAACACTCTTGGAATGGATGGCAGTAGCTTTTTTTTCAATCCCGAGGAAATTTTCAGATAACCAAGAATTTAGTGCAAAAATGTTGTCCTTCATTCCACTTACTCATTCTTTTACTGACTGCAGCTGACTGGGCTGGAAATTTGCAGAAAGTAAATGCTGAGCAAAGCTGTCTCCTTGCACTAACCTCATTTTCACAAGAGAAATCTTTCTGAACTTTTCACAGACTTACTTTATGATTTTTTCTTTTCATTCTTTTTTCTTTGACCAAACAGGTCAAAACCTTACCTCTAAGAACTCCGTCCTGTGTCACTCTCAACTATTGGGAATCACATACACCCCAGATGCCCCATTTTCAGTAGGAATGGGACATAACAGAGCTGTTGTTTCCAACAGCTCAGTGAAATAAAAGTGCCTTACCAGCATGGGGCATGAATTACCCCGTGAACTTTTTTTTTTGATTGAGCTTTGACAGCTCCCAATGTCTTCACATACAGGAAGCCCTGGAGTAAGGGCTAAAGGACAGAGAGGTTCAGGTGGTCTTGCTAGCTTGGTGTCAGCATCACCACCAGGCTGGGCGGAAAGTGGGGATACAGGGAGGGGTGAAGACATGGCCAATCTGCTCAAAAGAGGCTTGGCTGTTAAAATGTTGGGAGCTGCCCATACTGATACACTGCTGCCAGGTCCTGCTCCAGCCCTGGAACAGAGAAGAAAGTCAATTTGTACCTATTCACCCCCAAACAAAGAAAGAATTTTAGCTGGTCAATGTGTATCTGTCCAAAAGTTGAGGGGATGGAGAGTGTAAGAACTCTCATTGAGCGATGGAGTTTTTTTGTATTAGGGCTGAGAGAGCCTCATTAAGGCCTTGCTGCTGAGTGATGCTCAAAACCTATTTTATAGGTGGGACAGAGGGAATTTGCAGAGCAGGCTGCCTCCCTGCATCAAGTGTGATGGTGGCTGAGTTGGAATCCTGGGAAAGTTGGCGTCTTACAAGGACTGCAGGTTCCTATGGAGTCTATAGAAGAAAACCAAAGGAAAGCAAGCCCATTTTCCCTAGGATTTGACTTCCTACATGGGGATCCCCTCTTGCCAAAATAAGAGGATTCATTACGTGCAAATGAGCTGAAATCTGCAGGGACACATGGTAGCACAAGATGCAGGACAGGGAACTTTTTGCATTTTCCGTACATGCTCTACTGAAGGGACACAGCCTTTTCATAGCACCTTACAGAGTCTCAATTAAAGTTTCACTCTTGCCTTCCACTTGTGATGGCTTTCTACCCCCACCTTGACATCACCTCCAGCTGTGTCTGCTGCATTTCCCTTGCCACTGTTGCACAGATAGCAGCCAGACAAAGGAAGCCGGGGGGGACAAAGGCAGCATCTCTCTGAATACAGATTACACGGCTGAAGTCACAGGGTGAAGTTTACACAGCAATCCTGCATCAGGAAAAGCAGGCACTTGCACTGGCCTCAGGTAGATCGGGAGGCTTTATGAGCATGCTGGTGCTTGTCCCCAGATAGTTTTAATTTGACTTCGTGCAAGAGTGGATAATAAAATTTTGGGGAAATAGAGAGTGCAGGGTTATTGCAAAAGGCCATTCAGTCCCTTCTTGTCAGAGGAGAGCCACCTGTTTCCTTCTGTTCCTCCATATTCTTCTGGGTTGCATGGTTATGAACAGGGGTAAGACTCAAGAACATCACAGCCCAAGTTTTTCACTATGCTTTGCAAATTCTGTGGGGCAACCTTTGTGAGATTTCCCAATGGCAGGAGGACATCCAGTATTGCACCATTCCAATAATCCCTAACTCCAGGAATGCATTGGAAATGCACATGTCACAGCCCCATGTTGTTCACTGAACTGAGGGTGCTCTGATTTGTTGCATTGAATCAAAATATCCATCTGGTGCAGGGATCTGGAAAACATGAGCATGCAAGCTTCACTAAGTTACTCAGTCTTCATAAATATTGCCAAAGTGAGCTTTCTGAATCCTCAGGTCCTATAGGTGTTGTAAAGAACATTTCAAACTCCCTTTGAACTCACTGCAGGCCTATGTTTTGAGGAGGAAGATACTGAGATTTCCTCCCTTCTTGGAGGTCTGTAGATTGTCTGCCAAGGGCAGGAATCTCCCCCCTCTCTCAAAGACCCAGGAAACCAGAGGTGCTGTTCTTCCCACCCTCCCTTACCTGCCTGCCCTGACATCAAATCTCTGTGCTGCACCTTCAGCAGAGATATGCCCTCAGGCTTTCCCTCAGTGCCATCCCCTTCATCCTGAACCCTCCCAAGAGGTTTGTCCAGCAAATTTCAGGCTCCTCATAATAATTCAATGGCACGTATTAATGGTGCTCAGTAGAGAGGACACACTCCTTTCTCTGCTCAGCACCCATGGCCTCTGGAGCAAACTCTACAGAAACTGCACCTCTAAGGTGAAGGAGACACAACTTCACCAGCCCACAAAAAGAAAAAGTATTTGATTTCCATAATACACCAAAAATAGGCAAGATACAAGCTATTTCATGCCTCCTATATTTTCTTATGTAAAGTCTGAAGTAATAACAGAATAGTAATTTCCTTATTCCACGTGACTATATCACCTCCAAAGCACTGGCAAGAGGTGCAAGTGGTTCTCTGAGCAAGTCCAGTGCAGTTGTAAACAAAATTAAATGCACCTGGAACTGAAAATATCACAGGCAGCTACAGGACTACAACTCTGGCTGCTTGCTTCAGCAGACAGTGGAAGAAAGGCTGATTTAGGTCCCTTGTAATACAAGCACCAAAGGTGAGCTTTGACACCAGTCACAGGTCTTTTACCCCTGATAGTCTCCTATGCCCATGGTGGGAATATGCAGTCATTCTAAAACCAGCGATCCTCAGGTTTCATGAACATTTGATGTTTAAAATGTCATCCATGGTACAGAAATTAAAACCAGATAAGTACTAGGTCAGTCTGTACCTTCCCTTTCTATGGCAGGGGCCTTCCCTAATGTGCATCATACATTGGTCATCTCATCTGATTTTTAAAGGTCAAATTAAACATGGATCTATCAATTTACAGGTGGCTCTGGCATTTTCACTGCATTTTTCACCTTTCTGATATATACGACCCTCCCTTCATTTCCCCCTACTTAATATGCGGGTAAGATACCCCACTTAATATTTCCACCTTTAGCACAGGCCCCTTGGTTTGATAACTTAAAAGACTGATGAAGTGGTCGTAGGCAGAACTAACTTCACCATCCACATAGTGCACAACAGTCAACTCTGACACAAATTTTAATTATTCACATAGTTCAGTTTCCCTGACTCAGATAACACATTTTTGGCACCACAAGTCTCAGAACAGCATGATACTTGCAAGGCTGAGGCTCACCTTTGCCAGGCAGAGATGGCCTGTCAAGTCTGTAACCTTTGCTGAAGTGGCCGCCGAGTCACAAGGTCATTAGTAAGAGTTTGCCAGCACGCCACACAGTGAGTCATGCTTAATAGCCCATCTGCTGTCACACTTTATAAAATGTTTTCCTATTATTCCTCCTTCCTGTTCTATTCCTAAGCAGCAAAGCAATCCTCAGCGGATGTGGAACTGCCAGAACCCATTTTTGCAAATAAAAGAGAATAAACAGTTGTTGCCTTTCCCACTACTCCCAAATATCTGATACTTCCTATCATTCTTGCTGATATTTTAACAGTGGTGACTGCTGTTAGGGATAAGCATTAGGATTCCTAGTCACAAGCCAGTGACCCATTTTACTGTGGACTGTAAAGGCATAGCACAAAAGCTGCACCCCAAACAGCTGCAGACTAAAGACATTCAGAGGGCAATTCCCCTCTCACTCAGCATGGATTCCCCTTTGGGACCAGCCTCCTCATTCTTGCTGCTGGCTTTAAATAGCCTTTATGGGGACACTTTCTGAATACCTAATTCCTCATTCTTTTCCTTTATTTGCATGCTCAAATCTAAGTTAACAAACAACATTTCAGTAGGTGTGGTATTTTATGGTTGTCTCTGTCCCTACCTTCTTTAAAAAAAAATAAAATGAAATAAACTCACCTGTATTTCTAAAACTATCTAAATAGCAACAACCTTCACAGAATTGTGTCTTCATTCTGCCATTTTAGACTATGCAAGTCCCATTAGTCATCCTGAATTTTAGTGGCTCCATTTTGCTGTCTGTTGGGTTTTTTTTCCTAGAGGATCTGAAGAGGGCAGGCAGAAGAGATTATTGTGAATGAACTGATCATTTTCTGAACTCATTAAATATGCCATCATTAATTATCAATAATTAATGACAACAGGAGTACATTCCCCTCCTTCCCATGAAGCCAAGAATGCTCTTTAATAGCTGTACAGCAATCCTTTGAACAAAAAAGACAACGAATCTGCTCCTTAGGGGTAACAGTAAATGATCTGGATTGATGTTTTCCATTCCTCTTCCACTGCACTTTGCATTTAACATGAACTTTAAAGAGAAGAGATTTGCTTTCTAGTCAGTTAATATTATGTTTACTGCACCTCTGCAAATGCCTCGAAGTCTAAGCAGCAGATGTCACAGAGCATCCTCTGGAAACATTTTTACTACTTCAGCTCCGTGATGAAGCTGCACTCTGCAAATGCCAATAGCTTTCTGCTGAAGAAGCCTTCAGAGACATCAGCTCATGAGACCCTGCAGCAAGCAAGGCACCCTTCCCCTGCCATGGAGGAGAGCGATGAAGTAGAAAGAGTGACTTGCAGGAGCCTCAAAGCCAGAGGACAAGAAGAAAAAGTGAGGGTGAGCAGGCTCCTGAGACTGGCAGCTGGGCCGTCCTCGTGAAGCCCAGGCAGCATTGATCCTCGTGGCAATGATCACGTACTCCACGCCTCCTCCTTCCAGTCTGGACCAAACCAGTCTCTCCTGGAATGCTGCTGGGAAAAGCACATGAAATTTTATTTCACCAGTGGGTGATACAGCCACAGCAAAGGAGGAATCTGAAGGGGAGGCTGAAGCAATCTCACTCTGAATGCACGAGACTCAGAAGGTCTGCATGTACTGTCATTGCAACGAATATTGTTTGTTCCAGTCTTATACAACTTTAGGCAAAGGGCTGACGTTTTCTGGTCATGAAAATAAAAGTAAAACAATTGAGAGAAGAAAACAAAAGGAAAAATTAGCTAATGATCAGCGTATTTTTACAGAAACTCAGAGTTTTAGGTAAAGATTAATTTGTCTGTATGTCAAAGAGAGGAATGAGACTGCAGGTGAATAACACTAGTGAAATTTAACAAATTTTTAATGTAACACAGACAGAACCTCTTCATCCTTCCAGTTCTAGTAAAAGAGGATGCACTTATACAAAAATTTAAGGACATGGATCAGAACACAGTACCCTGTGACTGGACTAATCATGCATAAACCAGTTCTACTGTCCATTGCATCTTGCACTGCATTTTACACCTTTTAAAAATAAACATATAAATTAGAGTTGTCTTTCCTTATTCCTGTGCAAAACAACTGCAAAACTGGAACATTACAGCCATACAGAGGGAAAAAAAAACCAAACCAAAACAAACAAAACAAAATTAAAAAACTATTTAAAGACAGAATCATATTTCATAGATTTGTTTGGCAGGAAAAGTTATAGTTTCACCTGTAAATAAAGAGGAAGAACAGGCTGATTTGCTTTAACTGAAAATAAGAAGACTTATACTTTCAATATTTCCATCTAAAACACAGGTTCGTTTCCAATGGCTGATGAAAAATGGGGCACTATTTTTTTCCTAATTATTTTATTTTTAGGAGATAAGGTAATGATATTGCCTGTATGGGTCCGTCAAAGGAAGCATTGCTGATCCTGACAGCAATTTTACTCTATTGCATAAACTGGCAAAGAGGAAGGAAATGTTCATCTAAAAAAGTAATAGCAATGAAAATTTGAGATTCTTCGTAGCATGTACAACATGAGAAATAAAAAGACAGTGTGAAGACAGTTGTGATCCTATGTAGTGAGGCAAATTATACTTGGAAGCTGGTGACGTTAAGTTTCACAGGAGCAGAAGAAATTCATGCTGTTCTAAGGGACAAATAAGAGGTAGAAGCACTCAACAATGTTTGGTGTCCACGCTTGGGCCTGCAGGGAGCAAATTAGGGAAAAGTCTCAGGTTACTACTTTGCGAGTGGTCCTGAAGTCCAGGAGAAAGCCAGACTGGAGAGGGCCCTGAGCAACCTGGTCTAGTGGAAGGTGTCCCTGGCCATGGCAGGGGGGATTGGAACTGGATGATCTTTAAGGTCCCTTCCAACCCATACCATTCTATGAGAAGGTTGAAATTAGCAGCCAACCAGCCCAGTCCTCGCATTGTGATGACTTCTACAAAGCTGAGGATATGAGCCCTGTGGCTGCTCTGTGAGAATTTGTTTTCCCAAACCGCTTCCACTTCTGAGATTTCTCTTGTTTCACACCAGAACAGTTCTGTGACATCTAGAAGACTTTCTTGGACCTCTGAGAGCTACCCATCTCAGCTGGGTTAGTAATGTCATGGGCAGGGCCTTCATGCTGGACAGAGATGGCCAAAGTTCAAGTCCCTTGTTCATCCCCATCATGGGCTGGTGCTCGATTTTTTCATGTGCCAAGCAAGTTCCATAAATACCTGTCCTGTGCAAGGCAAGATTAGTTAACTAAAAGAATACAACCTCATATCTAGACTCCCTATGAAAAGCACCGATGAAAACCTTAGAGAACTATCAGGAAAGTTAGTGCAGCTAGGAAGGATTTCAGTCTGGGGAGACTTTCTTTCATGGACTGAAACAATTTGCGCTTATACAGCTCACATGAGCTTCAGGGAGATAAAACAGTTATGTGTGAACAAAAACCCATTAAATTGACTGGGAGAAAAGAAAGACAACAATTTCTGTAGTAGGCAGCCCCAGGAAAATGAAAAGACTGGAAAAGAATATGAGATATACACCGGAAAACTCCAGAGTGAAGGGAAATAGCATGAGAGAAAGCAAAGAATATTAAGCTTTAAAATTAGTGGGAAAAGTAAAATTATGAAAGAGGTCTTCACAGGAAAACAAGCAGAGGTGGTGACTTAGGGGAAGTTAGAGGGTTTCATCTGTAAACAAATGTAAGAGATTTCAGAAAAAAAATAAGGAACTAATAGTAGCAGGAGGAGGTACACAGAGAAGAGTGTTTCAACATCACGGGCATAACCAAATCAGAGCAAGGAAGTGAAAGTCTGAGAGGATGGGTCTGAGATCAGGGAGGGGAGTAATGTAGCAGCTAATGACACAAAAGCTTTCAGATTTTACCCTCACAAAACTGAGGTTTTTTGTGTTGCAGTGACTTTTGAGTTCATCTGCATGTCCGAGCTGCTGCGCTTCAGTAAGGTTCACCTTCTTTGTTAGCAAAAAACTGCCCTCAAGACCCCAGGGATTGTGTATACATGCCCTACCTGGGAAAACTCTGTCAATTTAAAGGATCAAGTTACCACTGAAAACAAGAGTTGGATGGCATCTTAGGAGGTTTCCTAGTTTCTCTCCATCCCCGAGACACAGTTATCTGAGCCTTTTTCAATCCTGACAGATGTTTCTCTAACATATTTGCATACAAATTAAGTCATTGATGTAATAAGACTGCATCGATTTTTAATAAATAAATCTGTTTAAAACTTGAATCTGCTTCTGCCCAGAAAGTTGTCATCTCTACGGATTGAGTGGGAAGCCAAGTCTCTCCTGGGGCTGCAGGAGGCTGAACCTATTTCTTTGTGAATGGGAGTGAAGTTGAATATATGGAATAGTGTGGTGTTATGTACAGTTTTGTTCCTTGAAGCACATATCTAATTCACTCACATACACTCAGCATACAAAGAATAATCTGAAGGTCTCTGTGCTGTGAAAAAAAAAAAAAAAAAAGAGCTCCTTTTTCAAAAATAAACAAACAAAAAAGGTAAACATTGCTTTAAAGTGCTCCAGTTTAATCTGAGTGTGAAAGTGGATGATGTCATGTTGCTCAGTGCTGGAGAACAACCAGCAGCTACAGACCAGTCTTGGGTAAAGCAAACAGCCATGGCACCATGCAGCCTCTCCTCCAGCCTCCCCCAGATGCTCTGTTCACATCCCCCCTGCTTTGTACCACTGGCATTTTTAAGCCTCTCCACATCCTCTGTTTCCAAATTGTGGGGACTGCAATAGAGATTCCCATAGGGTCCCACAGCTGAGAAGGGTCTGGATGGCTGGTGTGGAGTCAGGAAAGGCTGATGGCATGAGTCAGCCTAGCTGGTGGGTCCAGCCTACCCTGATTCACTGCACCTTCACTAATACTGTCCCATAGCAGCAGCCACTCAGCTGGCCTGGCGCTGGTCTTGTGTAAGCAACCGCAGCACAAAAAGTTCACACTGAGCAACATCACACTGCCAGTTGCCAAATATTTATTGTACAAGCCTGGCTAACCATAATAGGAACTTAGCTTGACCAAAACCAATAGAAAAAGATGCTTAGCTCGGGATGGATGCCAAGCCAATTATTTCATAAACAAGCTTGATGCTCTTCCTAAAAATGGAGGTCAGATCCTCATTTGTTGTAAGTGGGTGTGGCTTAAACTGGTCTCAAAGAGCAGGTCAGGAGAAGCAGCCAGGCACTAAAGGTCACTTTATAATGCCTGTCCTGATATTAGATGCTCTTCAAAAGGTCAAGCACAACCTCCCCCTGCACTCCACATCCACTGCCTGCAGTACCAGTCCTGCAGAGGACACCTCCATTTCTATCCCTGACACTGACTGGATCACCAGGCTATCAGTGGCAGTATGTGAGCAGCTGAACAGCAAAATGCCTTAAAAGGCTCAAAACTTCTGCCATGGGATGAATGCCTCAAAAGGTGATCGATACCTCTCTGTGCAGTTTGCTGCTTTACCCACAGCAGTAGAAAATCAATGTAGGAGGGTCATCAGCATGGGATGAGATGACCCTCCCTCAAGTTGCTCCTGAAGGCTGCCAGGGAGGTGGCAGAAGATGGAGAGAACCTTGGATGCCTGGTGAGGTGGCAGGCAGGGGACAGAGCGAGTAGAAGAAGATCCAGGCTCTTCTGCTCTGACTCTTTAATTTTCCACTTGAGTTTATGTCTATTGTGGCTGCTTTGGGGTCTTATTTTAAATCTTTCTGAGACAAACAGAGCTTTTCTGCATCTTTTCTGGTTTTCATCTGGCATTTTATTTCTTAGTATGGGAAAGATGATGTTATTTTTCTGCGCTACCCCATCTGATAGCTACAGATTAAGTGGTAACGTTTGTTCGCATTTATAAAAAACACAATGATTTTTATTCTTATTATGCAACAGTTTTGGAATTTGGGCTAAATCTGATTCTGGATGGAAGACTATCTCAAAGACTTGCTTTTCTAACTCACATTTAGGGGATCTGAATACATTTACTAGCGTTCAAATAGTTTGTCATAAGCCCTCAATTCTTTTATTCCCTGACTAAAGATTTATATGTTTTTTTAATGCATTCATACAACGCAGCTCTTTATACATTTTTTTTTTCAAACACATGGTGAATTTTTTTTTCTCCAAAGGGGGATCTGAACCTCTATGAAAGGAAAAATAGCAAAGAATCACTCCATACACACACATATAACCAATGGATTAATTTCAGCAAGAACAGAGGGGAAACCTGGCAGATGAAGTTTTCCTTCCTCTGAGGCATTTTGGCTAATTTACATCCTCATTTCAGAGCTAAAGGCTCCCACTGAAAGGCAACCATGTGTTCCTTTTAAACAGGTAGATTTGATTAAAGGCTGGACTTCTGGAGCATGATCCTGCTGCCTCTGTACAATCAGTCCTATCAAGGATAATGAAATTACTCACAGGAGTAAAACACTACAGAACAGAAACCTAGAGTCTCACCAATTATAAGAGAATTTTCTTCTCTTCTTCCATCCACCCCTTTCTTTATTGCCCTTAAAATGCCAGGGGAGCTTCAGAGTTATAGCAATTATTGTTATGGAGAACAGGGCATAAAATGAACTGTTATTGCCTTAAAAGAGCTGGAATCTCTTTACCTTCCAAGAGTAGGGCACAAAAATCTGTATGCAAATGAATAAATATAAATGCAAATATAATCTACACCAGGAAAAGCTGTTTTTCCCTGAGCTAAAGAAGCATAACGATAATCAGGCTCCCAACTGTAAACGGTACTCAGTGTTTTGTAAGAGCTGTGGAAAAATGAGACAAGGGTTTAATCCACTTTCTCCTCTGGTTGGAGAAAACAGGTGTGGCTCCATTTGCAGGTAGCTTATTATTTTTCATGAATAAATTAGAGGCACTCTTTGCATATTTCAAGTGGTAGCAAATTTTGCTGCTCCTGCTCAGGAACACTCACTGGAGACAGAACAACGTGGACTGAGAGGTTTAATTGTGTTGCTTTGCTCAGCTTCGATGGTTTATGAGGATTTGAAGAGGCAGTAAAACATCCTTTGGCAAACAAAGGCTTCCAAGTAGATTGAAGATCAGGCATGCTTTGTTTATCAATGGACAAACAAGAGTGGAATAAAACAGCAGAATTTCTTCTCAAACACCCCACCTTGCAACATATATCCCATTAGGGAATCTTCCAGGAGATGCCTTCCCCCAGCCCATGTTGGGCAACTGGGATCACACAGCTGAGATCGTGCTGCCAGCAGAGCTCCCTGAATAAATATTTGCATCAGTTCACAATTAAACACCGAGACAAATGGTGAAAGAACGAGAAGGGCATAGAATATGTACCTGGGCTGAGGCACACAGGTGAAAACACAGGCACCTGAGTGAGTGCTGAACCAATGAGAGCCACGTTAGTCCAGCACAACTAGAGGAAAAGTGTTGGTGTGAGCACTTCAGTTTTCCATGCTTTTGGTTCCTTTGGCACAGAGAAACTGTGTTGAAACAAACCCACTCAATACCACTAATCACTGTGGTTTCAGCACTGGGAAGAAAAGAAATGAGGTACAGTGTGCTCTGGTTTCGGTCAGAAGGATTTGGCACTTTGGAGGAAACTTGGTGCCAAGGAAGGGGAGGGAAGAATTAAGTGACCCCCAATGTGTATTGTGTCCCAAAATTTATCTTGATACCTGTGGCAAGTTGGTGGGAATGAAGTCCATTTAATGAAGAAGACAGTGAAGAAAGCAAGAAATGTGAAAAATAAAGACAGTAGGTCATGGGGAAGGAAAGGAAACAAAATGACTCAAAGGATACCAAACTTCTTAAAATGCTAAATGAAAAGACCAGTAAAATTCAGATGCAGACAACAGTCTGCAAGAAACTAAGAGTTCAGCAAAGGAGACAGGTTTAAATCCTCACAGGATGTGACACAATTTATTGGCAGAACAGAGAAAACTTTAAAAAGTCCCTAGTGAAATGAAAATTAAAGGGCATTATTTTGCTGCAACATTTACAAAAAGACAACAGTGAAACAAACATACACTTTCCACGAGGTGTGAAGGTCAGAAGAGACGGAAAAGAAATAGAAACTGCTAGACATTTGATTGTAGTGATAGGACTGTAGTGATAGGATTGTTGCCAGTACTGGGAAGAATTACAAACTTCTAAAAGAGAATTTGGCAATAAACTAATGAGTCAGGAGACAGCAATGAAAGTAGGACACAATGACGACCTTAACTTTTGTACTGGGGGGAAGAAAAGCAAGGCACAGGATATTTTTATCTGGTATAGGATAATGTACTATTGAGACAATATGTAATGTGGGAAGAAAAGGAAATAATAAACAAAATTAAGAGTCAAGAAGAAAACCCCAGGAAGTTTCTTCAAATTTGATGGAAACTTTAGCAGAGATATATTATCACAGAATCATGGAATAGTTTGGCTTGGAAACAACCTAAAAGATCACCCAGTTCCAACCCCCCTGTCATGGGCAGGGACACCTTCCACTAGACCTGGTTGCTCAGAGACCCAGCCAATCTTGCCTTGGGCACTTCTAGAGAGGGGACATCCACAAGTCCTCTGGGCAACCTCTTTTACCCTCATAGTAAAGAATTTCTTTCTAATGTCCAATATAAATTACCCTCTTTTAGTTTAAAACTTTCATCCCTTACCCTGTCACTGCAGGCCCTGTTAAAAAGTTTTTGTCCATATTTCTTATACGAAAGATAGGAAGGGAAGTTGGTGCTGAATGAAGTCAAACACTCCTGATGCCAACTGGCTCTACTGCATCCCAGCTGGAAGGGTGGCAGGGAACCAGCAGGGTGACAGCCAGGAACAATCATGGTATCAGGGAGAAGGGTGCCCAGGAAAACCATGCAAGGGTGGAAGGCATACTGGCCTGAAAAGAGCATCTGTAAAAGAAAACTTGAAGGGAATGCACAATGGAGAAATGTCCAGGGAGCCAAAGTGTCTCAGTAAGGCTCTCTGCACACATTGATAAGTCTCTTGTGTCCAAAGCAGGTGGAGAACAGTGTATGTCCACAGCAAAGCAACCAGATGGGACACAACAGGCAGGGTACATTGGCAAGGGGAACCATTTCAAGGCACAGAGGAAACCCTTACAAAAACACACACGTCAGGCAAACAGCTCTTGTGTGAAACTGGACATAAACAGCCTGGAAGGAACAAACAATAAATGGGGTTGAATCCAAGAAGATCATTATCAGGTGAAAGATAGAAAAAGAGGCTCTAATGTTGTGAGTCGTTCTGCATGGGCAGGCCCCTAAACTTGTTCAAAATGTTACTGATTTCAGTGACTCTTCATGTCTCTGCTAGCATCAGTCAGAAAAAATCACCAGGATGAGCTGAAAGGTGCTTACACACTTCAGTACCTCATTTTTCCCAGCAGCAGGCCAAGACCCAAACCAAGAAAAGCAGCCTCTCCATGGGCCTTCATTCGAAAACATGGCCAGGGTAGAAATGAATCGTTGGGAATGGAGGAAATCATAGTGAAAGCCCCAAAATGATCAGCAGAGTTTTCAACAGCAGTTGGAGAATTACTCACTGGTGATTCACATATTCTATGCTCAGAAGGGGCTGGTGATCATACCCTCTGATTTCCTGCACAACAGGCAACTAAAACCTCACTTTGCTTCAGGCTCTTTATCACTGCCTGGTCTGGAGAATGTCATTTAGGCTGAGTTCTTCAGAGACAGAAATAACCCACCTGCATGTAGGTGTCTGTCATGTCACCTGGCCCTTATACATCTGGTGGGGATATGGTCAATATATCCACTGGAGATTCTGATCTTTATTTGTTTATCCTAAATTAAGTGCCTGTCTTTGGTTGGTTGAATCACACCCTTGTGCTGACTGGATCCTCACCCAAAAGAAACAAGACACAGAGTTCTGAGAAGTGGATATAGATGCATCACAGGCATCCAGAACTGGGTAAGATATGTCCCAGGCCAAGAATCCTAAGGTCCAAAGCATCCTTACATTTATTATGATTGTTAATCTCATTTATTCTGAATGTGTAGATAAATCACACTAGAAATTAGGTTTAATTTTTCTGCCTTCTGCTTCCAACCACTGACTTTTTAATATCATTTTCTGCTTAACTGAAGAGCTGTTCACAATTAAATTACACTGCTGTTATACTCTCCTTTTCTCTGGACCAACAGAGTTCATTATGGTCTAGATCTGCTATCACTGAAGATTAGATGATGACATTGGATCATATCAAATAGTTCCATTAACCAGAAAAGAAGGATCTAAAAGAATCTGTGAGCCAAATGCTCTATAAATGGGATTTGGTTTGCCACTATTTCACCTTTTCATGCTAAGGAAAGAAAAAAAAAAAAAGCAATAACAACCCCCACAAATTCCCCCAAACTCTTTACTTCCAAAGCAATTATACACATAGATAAGTGTGGCTATTGATAGCAGTGTGGATATAAAATAGCAGTTCCTTTCATGGGGAAGAAGAATGTAAGCAGAAAAGAACATGGTGAAGGAATTTCCCCTACTTGTTTGCCCTGGTGGGTTTCCTCTTGGATTGCATAACAAGTGCTCACAAGGTGAAGGCTTTGCCCACAGAAATACAGCAACCAAAGTGAAGAGCCATCAGGTTCTATTTTTCTCTCAATCTCAAAACACAGGTTCTTCCGAAAGGCCAAAGATGAGATTTAAATGAGCAAAACCTACTGCATCTGGATCACAGAAGAAATTCTGAAAGCTACCTGTAAAAGCTGATAATCAGTTATTACAAACTACTGAATATTTGAGTAGAAAACTGATACTCTGAATGTTGTATTCATGCATAACTTACCTGGAAAGGTGCAGCTTTCTTTTTTATTCATGCATTCTTTTTTCACTAAAACTATTTTTATTCCAAAAATAATTTTCCTCTTCTTTTTGTTTCACAAGCAGAGCCCCAAGCCAGAGGGGAAAAATAAAAGCCGAACAACATATGCTGCCAGAAATGCGATACATCATATTTTACACTGCTAAAGGATAAAAGCAGCAGCTCAGAAAACACCAGGTTAGATTTGGAGCATCTGCACAGTTTGCTTAATAAAGACTGATGCCTGCTTTGCTGTTTCTCTTCCCCCATTCCAGTTAGCTGGAGCACAGACCAGCCTTTCTCAGAGCAGGATCCTGTTGCTAATGATAACTACTGAAATACAGTGTTGGCAAAGACTTCAAGAGACCATCCAGCTCAATCCCTGGCAGGATCAGGAACACCTAAACCATCTCTGACAAATTCTGATAGCAGATGACTCCAAGGTGTTTTGATACTGCCTGGAGGCTGTGGGTGATCTGTGCACACACTGACAGCCCAACTCAGACAGCAGGGACTGGGTTGCACACACATTTGGAAGATGCTCTTCCCACAAGCCCTGAGGGCTCTGGGAACCATGTATGAACCCTCACAGCTCAAGGGATTACCTTACCTTCAACAGCTGATCTGTTCCAAGAGCTCAAAGGGAAAAGGAAGCCAACCACAACTCCCCAGAGTGGATTCTCCTGCATATACAAGGTCCACAGATAGAGAGGAACCCAACCAACTCTGATGACCCTTGCAGCCCCAGAGCTGGAAGAAAGTGAGGATGGAGTCCTCAGTAATTTCACAGAGGACACCAAGCTGGGTGGGAGTGTTCATCTGCCAGAGGGCAGGAAGACTCTGCAGAGGGATCTGGACAGGCTGGGTCAATTGGCCAAGGTCAATTGTATGAGGTTGAACAAGGCCAAGTGCCAGGTCCTGCACTTGGGTCACAGCAACCCCTGCAGTGATACAGGGTGTAGGAAGAGTGGCTGGAAAGCTGCTGGGAAGAAAGGGATCTGGGGGTCTTGGGTGACAGTGACTGAACATGAGCCAGATGTGCCCAGGTGGACAAGAAGGCCAACGGCTTCCTGGATCGTATCAGCAATAGTGTGGCCACCAGAACCAGGGCAGTGACAGCTCCCCTGTACTCAGCACTGGTGAGGCCACAGCTTGAGTTCTGTGCTCAGTTTTTGGTGCTTCCCTGCAAGAAAGGCATTGAGGTGCTGGAGCGTGTCCAGAGAAGGGCAATAGATCCGGGAAAGTATCTGGAGAGTGAGTCACATTCAGAGTGGCTGAGGGAGATGGGGATGTTTAGCCTGGAGACAATGAGGTTCAGGGAGACCTCTACAATTCCTTGAAAGGAGATTGTAGCAAGGTGGGGGTTGGTCTATTCTCCCAGGCAGCAAGTGACAGGACAAGAGGCAGGTTCCAGGGGAGGTTCGGGTTGGACATCAGGAAGAATTTCTTCACTGATTAAGCACTGGAATGGGCTGCCCAGGGAATTGGTGGAGCCCCCATCTATGGAAGTGTTCAGCAAATGACTGAATGTGGCATTCAGTGCTCTGGTCTAGTTGACATGGTGGTGTTTGGTCAAAGGTTGGACACAATGATCTTGGAGGTCTTCCCCAATCTTAATGAATGATTCTATGCATGATTCTGTGAGGGAAGGGTGTATGCCTGAGGGACCACTAGCTGACAGGTATTTCTTTTGAGCTCTTTTGAGCTATTTCCATAGCATTTGCTGTTGCTCCTTTACTGCTTAGGGTCTTGGAGGCAACTTGGTCATTACAACATCAAGGCAAGACTCCAGCACCTTCAAGACTGCGCCCCAGAGGGCTGAAGCATCCCTGATGCCACCTTTCTCCTCTCACTTCTACATAAAATACCTATTCTCAGGTATGCCCAGGATGTCCAAGTGACACTACCAGGCAACAGCAGGTTCCAGCCTTCCTTCTAACTTAACATCCCCATCTCCTTATCAACTGGATCTCTAGCAATAGGCTACAAAGAACTTCCCATGTTTTGGGCACTTAATGCATTAAAAATTCAATACCATTCAAATTCACATCATATGGTGGGACTCTCTGCAGACAGACATCTGATGCCTGCAGAAAAGAATGAATAGATAGAAAACAGTAGCACAGAGGTGAAGACTGGAAATCAAACTCATCAGGGAAATAAACAAAAACTACAAAAAGTCAGAGACAAAACTTTTCTGTTAATAATAATAATAATAATAATAATAATCTAGGATGTCTTCATTTCATGATAACATCATCAAAATTTCTCCCAAAGGAAAAAAAAAAAAACCAAACTTATTTTTGCACCTCAGGTCTGGATTGCACTAGCCATATTTAAACAAAACCAGAGAAAATAAAAAAGCTCTTCCCCTCTCCCTCTCAAAAAACCCCCAACAAACAAAAACATCTCAAAAAAATGAACTCCCAACCATAGTAAAAAAAAAAAAAAAAAAAAGAGGGCTAAAACCTGACAAAAATAGTTTCTAATTAATGGCTATTGACAATTTAGATGGCTTTATATGCATGACCACAGTGAGCTAAGTCTACCAGTAATTCTTTTTATCTATATAATCATCAGTGCAGAGAGATGAGCTCTGCTTTTCTTTGCACACATCAGTTCTGTTCTCTGTTCTCTTGGAAGAGCAAGAGCAATGTCTGACATTCTCCAAAAGCTGCTCTCATCTACTCTTCTTCCCAGTTCTTTCTCAAAACCAAACTGTTTTCTTGAACACTGAAATTAAGATCTGCAGCAGGATCCCACTAAACTGTCTTCCAGATACCATATATATGTAATTCCTGCCCTACTTTATTTCCAATGATTCAAACGGCCTTTGCTCAAGCTCGGGCATTCTGTGAGTAATTCTTGTCTCTGAAAAATGCTCTTACCCATTTAGAGTTCCTTCTTATCCTAAATACTATGGTAATTGTTGGCATCACCTCCCTTTAGACCCCTGCAAAGCTCACCAGGAGAAGCGATCTGGCAGATATGTGAGTGTGGAGGCTGGTTTGGGAAGCAGACAGGCACCCAGTTTACATGAGAGCTGGTAGAATTACCTTTCTGCTTAGTGATATCTCAAACTTCCTAAGCAACACAGGGCCTTCCTCTGATTATAAGCCAGCGTTATTTTAATTCAGTTATTTATATTCAGCTATAGCCTTTGTTCTGGGAACACAGCCAACTGAAGTACTGAATACTTAGTGAGTATAATTAGAAAGGTAAGCAGCTCCAAAAGGAATTAAATCAACACACACACAGAGTCATTATACAGGATGCATGAGGAGAAAGCTGAGGAGTGGAGGGCAAAGGCTTGGACACATACACACAATAAAACTCCCACACCCTAAGTGATCTGTCTCTACCAAACTGACATCTCTGTCAAATGAACTCCATTCCCCTGATAATTTGGAGAAATGTTTGTTTGTGGAGTGGGTGGGTTGGACTCATGACCTGTTTGCTGAGGCAACAAAAGCTCTTGAAAAAGAACCTTCCTAAGATCTGACAGGCTTTGGCCTTCAGCAAACAGCATGTTCAAGATAAGCAAATAATGAGCAACCTTCATCGATGAACTGCCAGCACAGAATGCCTTCAGATCTCCCGGAGCAGTTCCTGCCTGGCTGTCCTTCAGGCCTTTTCTCATGGCCCCAGGTAATCACATCTCTTCTGCTCTTCAGCTTTGTTTCCAGCATTTGAGTCATTGCTGTGTTTAACATTCAGTGCAGCTTCATAAAGAACCCAGCTTATCTCTGTCCAGATTGTTCCTGGTATTTACATGCTACCTGGATCATGAGAAAATCAATAGGAATCAAGTACCTAAATATCCTTGGGAATACAGACTGCTGCTCCTCCTCTAATGACCATCCATCTCTTGTCCCTCCAGCAGAGTAAAAGCACTGCTTTTCTGCTAGTGGTACGACACAACCTTCCTGTTCACTCACAAAGGTGTCCTCTGAGGAGCAGAGGTTTTGTACTTAGCTGGAACAGGCTGCAGTGACTAAAACTGGGAAAATATGATCAAAATAACAAGTGGATGCAATCACTTAATTGGCTGCAATCACTTAATTGCTCCTGGGTGGTTTATGGACATGCATTTGTTCACATGAGTCTTTTGGAGCAGGTTAGGCTCTGCCTGAGCACATTGTGCAATCCCTATAACATCAGACTGTCATTCACAGAGCTACCTACCAATTACTAGGAAGAATCTGAGTTCAAGCCTGATAGAGAAACTACTGGAAGGCCTGCAAAGATTTCCACTGGCTTAAAATTCTCATTAGTTCCTAACTAATGTCTGGTTGCCCATCTTAGCAGGGAAGTAATGCAGCAACTAAGCAGGGTGTGTAAAAAGAAGTCTCTCTTGTATGAAAAATAATAGTTGAAACATGCAGGGTAAGGACTATGATATGAAGATATTCACAATACTCTTTCCTACCATTTAGCATAACAACAGCCCAAGAATACAGACCCTGGGTCCTATCAGTGTAAGACACACACCTCCACGAACTTCTGCAACCTGCTCAGGTCTGCCCTGGTTTCCAGAGCAGGGAGAAGATGTTTCACGGAATACACCATAAACCATCTTCTTCTCCCAGCAGTGAAATGTGCATTTCAGAGAGAAAATTCTGGATCCAGCCCATGTTATCATTTGAAATCTCACATCTGACTTTACAACCAGGAGGCTTCAGCATCCAAGTGAGTAAAGAGGGTGAGAGCATAAGGCCAGGCTAAGGCTACTAAATTTTGCCACGCCAAATTTGCCAGACTTGCACTGGCATAGCTGTGCTAACTCCAGAAGCATGAAAGAATCTCCAGTGCTCTTGCTTGCAGAATTTGTTTTGCTGGTGATCAGATGATGGAAAGGAGAGGCCTAAATCACCAGGTAAAGCAAAGCCTCACGAGGATACACTGTGTTCCCAGTAGGAGATTTGGTCTGAGTATTTCAGAGGAATTCAGGTGTTGGTTTCACCTGTGATGAGGGATTACAGTCCCCACCTCAGAGCTCACTCCCTAGAACTATCTCCGCTCTCAAACTGCTGCCTGTGTCATGGCATCACAATTGCTTTTCTTGTTTTCTTTAACCTCCACCCATAAATAGTTTTTCCCAAACTGAAATTCCCCCACACCAAGCCTAGTTTTAGCTTTTATTTTAACTAATTCCCATGACATACCATTGACTCAAGACTGGAATGAAGTATTAAAGTTGGGCCAAATTCCAGCAAGCTCAATGCAGCCTCATTCAGCGTGGTGATGTATCCACAGCTAGCTAAGGATCAGACTCAGGAACAACTTCGTCAGCTTCACAAGCATTGCTACAGTCAAGCCATTCCCCATTCAATACTCCTGCCTTTACTTCAGTCTTCCTTTCTAATTGAGTGTTTTGAAAGGCGGGTGTTTCACCTCCCTCAGTGCCTACAGGATGGGTACAACATGTGTGACCAGCACACTCAGGATAAATATCCCCGTGCAAGCACATAATCAATATACATGTAGCACTTTAGGCCCCACGGAGTCAATTTTCACACTCAGAATTTCCATTTGGCCAGTCTGGACCAGGGGCTAATCTCATGGTCAGTTACTGCTGTTATCACATTGTGCCAAAACATTCAAAGTAAAATCAACAACATATCCAACACTAAGGGAGATTTCATGCACCACTGACTTGGATCAGGTATTTTCAATTTCATACGGTGTTCCTCTGTATTGCAAGAGACTGGACGATGCAGTTTTGTTATGTCAGTCTTCTGGCTAATATTTTAATCACTTAACCATCCCTCTGCCCTTCAACTGGAAGGGGAAGTCTTCACTTCCTGGCCTGGTATTTCTGCACATTTCTACTTTCAGCTTCACTTTTTTTCCAGAGAGGGCTGGTTTTCAGCTGTGGACAAAATGACCTTTGAATATCTGTCTACAAAGAGATTTGAGATCTGTTGGCTGATGGTGGCAGTGTGTATCTGCCATCACTACCAATGCGCTGATTTAAGTAAGGATTTGACTTTATTACTAAGATTTAAAAAAAAAAAAATTCCTACAGCACTCACACTGCATACCAAAATCGTGTCTGGATTATACAGAGCAATACACCTGAACTCACCATGTCTTTGCTACGCTGTGGCACTGCCGCTGTCTGTTGCCATTCTCTGTGAGCTGGTGATCATGTCTTCCTGGCTAATTGCAATTTTGAGCAGTATTTTTCTACTTATGAAGATGCTTTTTCTTGAACTAGGGTCACGTTTTCATCATTTTCAGTAAATAAGTTTTGACCAAAGAGCACAGTTTGTGTTGGCTTCCTTATGTGGACAACATTTCCCTGAAGAAAAGCATGTCATGAAGATGCAGCTCCCAATAACTTGCTCACAGTTTTGGCCTTGTCTGTGTTGCCGACAAAGTATGTTTTTCACACAGGGATTAATTAAGGCACATTAGTCATCTCCTGAAAGCCAACAACAGGGCAATACAGTGCTAACACAATAGGTCCTCTCAACTGCTTAGCAGTGCTGTACTTGAAACTGTGACTGACCTGAACCTTGCTGCCTATGGGACCCCATGGGTTCTTGCTGCACATTTCATTTCTGCTTCAGAAAAACTCCTTTTCTGAGCAATGAAGATACAGCCCTAAGTATAGTATTTTTTTTCAGTAAGTGGGTGTGAAGGTGACAGAACATGAGTGTTCAGTGCAGGCACCATAGCATTCTACAACTTTAGTGCTATAGGTGATCTGAGATGATGTTAAGGCACTAATCCAACCACAGAGGATGCAGCAGCCCCACTGGCAGGCAGACAGGTTCTGGTCTGAGCCATTTTGATTGCTCCATCTCAAACCCAGCTCTGGTTTTGACCCTAGTTAACAACTAACAGTGAAAACCCATAAAAGTGGAGTATCACAACTTCTACTGCACTTTCAGCAAGGCAACCTTAATAAATAAAAGCACATCAAAAGCACTTTCTCCTTGCTGGGAGGAATGACCAGAGAAAAACTGAGACTGCTGCTTGGCTACCACTGAAATCTAGGTGCCATCAGGATTCAGGTTGCTGATGCTCAATTTGATGCTGAGCACTCTGTACAATCAGAGTTTGTGTGTGGGTAAGTCGGTGCATACAAACCAGCTTCATCAGGCATCTTGGGACTTCTGACTGTGGTGGTTTGTTAAACGCCACTAAAATTGAAATGCTGAATTTTGGGGAAAACCCACTGGCTGCCAGGACCTTCAGTACATACTGTCTCCTGTCCAGAAGTTACACTAGGCAAAGAGGAAGTAATTTCTTTATGACAGTGCTCTTCCTGAAGGGTAGGAAAGAAAAGCAAGTACATGAATAGGAAAAGACAACCAGTACAGACTGTCCAAAAGAAGGAAGGGCTAAAAAGTGGAAAAGTCCCCAAGCATAAAAAAACAGACTTTAATTTGTGAAAGAACAGTACTCAGCACCTAAGGAAGTCTGAGGTAGAGATGAGCCAGATGACTCAGTTACTTAGCAGAAGACAGTCTGTGAGACCAGACAGAAAGAAAAAAGTCTGCATGGTAAAGAGAGATGATTTGTGATCAGACTCCAAACATAGGAGAGGAGGAAAAAAACAAAATAAATATGAACAGAACATTGAAAAATGTGAAGAGTTCATGCTAATTTCTTCACGGTCTTTGGGAAATAAATCCTACAGCTTGATGCACGACCATTTCATTATTTGAAGACTCTTCAAAAGGCTGGCTTCATTATCCATTGCCATCTTAGGTGCTCCTTCAAGTATTAACTATTGGATGAAGACCTGAGGAATGAAGAACAGAAGTTTGCATACAGGCAAGAAATGGAAACCGCATAGGAAAGAGACAAAACAGCTGGTTTAAGGAAAAAAAAACAAACCCAGTAATTTAAAAGACTCTGGCTTTAGCTCCTTGAAATTCATGTTTCCAACTTCAGCCTCCAGCTTCCTCTACAAAAAAACAAAAAAATTCTGTGGATTTTTTGAAAGTGCCTGTTTGTCTTAGAAAGAGCCCTTGGAAGCTGAGCAATGACTTGCCCTGTCAAATGTGTAACACTCACTAGCTTATAAATATGTAAAACTAATATAACACAGGCATGGTGCTCTGTTGCTATCTGAAAACTCAGCCGTACTCAAGGGCGATTCAATCTGCATTCATTGCCTCTGCGGGAACAATCCATTTGTCGGATGTTTTCCATGTTCACCATAACCTCTGAGAAGCTCAAAATGAATTGCCATCGAGCGGAGGTGTCTTCTCAGGAAGGTTTGCCAGTTTAGCTGTAATCATATAAGCAAAGCAGAATCATTGACCCTCCAAGAATCGATACAGCTTTGCTAGTGCAAAAATATTTACAATAGTTGTCTTTAGACCATGTCTGCAATACAAAGTTGGGAAAGCATCAGTCATAAGGGTGCCAGGTGATGTGTGACAGACACTGAGTACCCAGCCTACTCAGATTTCCAAATGGCTGCGCCTTAAGCCAAGCAGAGTATTCCACTAAGCCACAAAGGCAAAAGAAGAGTTTTCCCCATGTAACCTGTACCCCCTTTTCCATGCCAGAAATATGTTCATTGGAAAAAACTGACATTATTCTGGTGTAAACCAGGTTTTTTACCAGTATAGGTCTCATTCGGACTAATAAAAATCTTTAAGATACAACATTGGGTGAGGCACATCCTTTAAGATTTCCCATGTGCAGGGCAATGACTTGTGTCTTCAGCCCCCTCCCTGCACCCTCTCAGGTCACCTAGAATGAGTACCTAGTAGGGCATCACTCAAAACACCTGCTGATACTCTACTGGCACTTCTGCATGAAGCAGCGTCCACCAGGAGAGATGAAACAGACTCAATTCTGTGTCTAGATTAACCCAGCTGATTTTAGAAGAAATAATTTTGTCTGAGATCAATAAATACCAGCAGGAAAACATGGCAAATACCTCAGAAAAGAAACCTCTTCTACAGACACAACTGATCTGGAATGAAATCTGCCCAATCATCACCTGGTTTTCCTCTCTCTTTCCATGTGGTTTTCCTCTCTCTTTCCATGTAAGAGCAATACATTATCACTACTGGCATTTTAGCCTCCTTTCACAAGAATATGAGGCCTGTGTAATTACTCTGTATAAGACTGTACCTGTATATTAACCTTTTCCAGCAATAATTTTAAAACACATTATCAGGTTTAAAAATTATTAAATACATTGACAGAGAGGTGAAAGACTCAAAGACACAAAAGCAATGCAAATAGGGGGATGAGGAAGAAGAAAAATATCAAATAGCAAGAAAAACCCCCTGTATTCTATCTTGATTTGGGACCATCACCCAAGAGCCAGAAGAGCTATAAAAACTTGAAGCCATCCAAGAGAAGATCACTAGGATGGAGTGGACACTGAAGTTCATAATGAGCAAGGAGAGACGGGGATGGCTGGCTTTGTTCAACAAGGAGAGGAGAAAACTATGGGCAGGGGGATGAGGTTCCCTTCTTTTTGCTGCCTGGTGGAAGGAAAACAGGGGAAATGGAGACAGCCCCTTCTGAAAGATGCACAGTGAAAGGACAAGATGAAACAATCGCAACTTATGTTGGAGGCTATTCCAGCTGGACAGAAGAAAATTGTTTCATCTTCAGAGGAGTTCAGAGGAGCTGGAACAAGAACCCTGAGAGGGTGGGCATTGTCCAACCTTGGAGATTCCCAAACCTTGCTGAATGAGACCCCAAGAAATCTGATGTACCACCAGAACTAGACCTTCTCTGACCTCAATGCTGGATTAGACACCTCAAGGGGACCCTTCCCACCTAAATCATGGTATGTGGTTGATCTGTCATTAGACACCAGAGACACCACACAAAAATCCAGCCTCAAGATACAAACCTATAGGAAATGAAGGGTCCTTGGCTTTGCTACTCACGGAACTATCTGCACTTTTTAGTAGTGATTTGCCTTTATTAAGAGGAAGTTTTATTAAAGCAGTAGTATGGAAAATAAAGAATGGAAATACGTGTTAGAGCTCCCTTTACTAGGCACAAAAAGAAAATGCATCTTTAATCATAGTGAAAAGCTGCTGCTTAAAAGATGAAAGTAATTTTTCTGTGCAGCTTTGGGTCCTGGAGACAAGAAAGCCTATGGAAAGTTAGGGGTGTGTACCTTTATTTCCAGTGCAGGAAAGGAAACACCATAACAGAAAGGTAGCAGCTTTCACTAGTGCCCTTTGCCCAGATTTTTCTCTCTGTCTCATCAGATGTGCCCACTGTCTCAGTTTCCCCTATGAAATCAGTGCCCTTAGCTTTGGGTGATCTGAAATGGGATGCCGTACCTGGCTTTGGATGAACTGCATGATGCTACTTTTGTCCCAGGGAAAAGCTGTTGAACAGAAACAGTGAATAAAACCCCTGACTTTACTCTTCCCCTGTAAGATAGACTTCTACATGCAGTAGGATGTCAGGCCCCAACCCATGAGGGCAGAGAACAGAAATGGGGCAACTCCATAGCCCTCTCTTGGCACTGACAGGGGGAGAACGTTGCATTCAGCACCTCAAGGGGCCTCATGGAGTATCCAAAACCTCAGGGATAAAGCCCCGAGCAGCCCAATCTCAGCACTGCCCCTGCTTTGAGGGAGTTTGGACCAGAGACCTCCTGAGGTCCCTTCCAATCCAATTCATCTTATGATCATGCAAATATTTACTCAAGAGCTTTAACAATTAACTGATGCAAATTTAGTTGTCTTGCACATCTCCATTCACCAGCCCCAAAGAAAAAGATAAGTAAAAATTTCAACCAAATGTTATTTTGAGGTGGTGGTGGTTTTTTTTTTTTAACCAGGAAAAATATAAACTGGGGTTGGCAGCTCCTTTTTTCACATGTTTCTAAGTAACCCACTGAATTGCTTTAGTTTGAAAAATTACACACTACACTCTGGAACCATTTCACTTAGGGATTTTTTTTTTTTAAACCCATCATCTTTAGACAGGATTTTTAACAGCCTTTAATTATTTTTAATTGTGAATGATTCAAAATTGCTTTGTTTCATTTGTTTGTTCCTAACAAGATGTTTTAGCTCTCTCCCAAAGTTTGTTTATACAGAGACAAGGACTCCAGTCTTGACTTTTCAAGGTGTGTGTTGGGGCTGCTCATTAGCTCAGCAAAAGTATATTTTAACACAGTTTTGTCAGTGTAAAACAAATGTTGGTTGCACACTTTGAAAGAGCAGCCCAACCAAGCAGTGGTTCCTCCTGTGCCCTGAGAGGCTTTTGCTCTCTGTCTCCTGACCTCTTCCAGCTTGTGGCTCGTTCTCTCCACCTTGGCTGCAATACCAGAGCGCTGCTCCTGGGGTTCTGTGTCTTCCAACTTTTCTGACAAAGCTTCCCTTGGTAATTTATCTGGAGCAAACAAACAGTATCTGCTATGACTCCAGATTTGCTGTCCCAGGAAACCTCCTCACCAGCCTCTTAGTGAGGAAAAGGAGGTTGTTGCTATTGCACACCATGCCCCAGCTCCTGCACTAACAGCAGGACCAGTCATGCTGGGCCTGTTATTCCTCTGGAAGGGACCAAACCCCGACATAATCCCAGGGGGATGGCTAAGTAGAGGTGATTGGACCACTTGTGAACAAGCAGCCCAGTAGGACATTGCATGTACCTACAGCACTTCTACAACCTCCCCAGAGGAAGTTGCGTTAGTCAGCCTGGGAGAGGTCCCTAAAACAGGAAAACCAAAGAAAGTCAATGACTAGAACTTGTTCAAAGAAAGTCCCTCATGTCAATTTTCATGCGTTGAGGTGTTTACATTAGGTGAGAGACTGACCATAGCTATGCAGCTTGGAAGGGACAACTCCTAGGCAAGACATCTGACTCCTTGAAATTTTGCTGAAATAGCCACACATTGAAACCCAGCCAGCTGGTGTGCCTTCCCACCTAGACAATAAACGTGAGCAATCTTATATAATTATAATAATTAGCATTTGTAGTATGATTATGCTTTGATGCAACCCATTTTATGTGGTTTTTTATCATTGTTCTTTAATTAAAAAGATCTCCAGCTATTAAGATCAGCATGAATGTGTCACACCCAAACGAGTGAGAAAGCAACTTTACCCCAGATCCTAAAAATAAGGGTTATTCAGAATTTGGATACCCCTGAATCTGGCAGTGCTTGTAGCAGGGGTTTGGTTTGCACTTGTGCCTGTAGGTACCAGCCTACAGGCACAGTGGATAAGGAAAAGAGGCAGAGCCAGTAAGTTTCCTAAAGCCACAGCTGGAGCTGGGATCTGCCATGCTGGGTCTCAGTGCTCTGCCAGATCCAACAAACTCTGCACCTTTCCTACTGTAAAAGTTGCAGATGTGAAAAACAGACTATGAAACAAGCCAGAATTCCTTTTGTTTCCCCTTAACCTTTTTAACAAAGAGAATCCATTAAAGGAATGTGGTGGTGTATTCCAGAATGTACAGATTTTATGCAGCTTGTGAAGTACAGTCATGGAACTGCAGCACACAACAAGTGTTTGATGGAATGCTTAACATTCATTCCATCTTTGTTCTTATTTAATTAGTAAACATCTTCAAAGGGAACTGCCTGACTGCTCAGGCAAGGGGCACAAGCAGTCCAGCACTGAAACAGGCAAATAAATGTTTAAAGGAAGATATTTGGAACATACAAGAGGCTGGGGTTTTTTCATGCAAAAAGGAGAACCAAAACCTTTCTGTGACTCACAACCCTAGTTAAAGACAAGACAAAGCTGTTGCTGTTCTGAAGGCTGCTGTGGCACTAGGGCGTTCGTTTACAAAGAACTGTGTCTATAATATGCAGATTTGTGCTGAAATGCACTTGGGATTTGCAACTACATTCGCTACATCAATACTGTTTTCCATGTAAACAGATTTTTTTGTTACTGGTTATCATAACAATCTCAGAAATATTGCACTATTGGAAAATAGTGCCCCCAGACTCACAGTGAGCTGTTTCCAGGCTTCTGCAGAGTATTTCTGTGCACATCTCATCATTAAGCTGGCTGCAGAAAGGGCTGGAGAAAGCCCTTGTTGTGTAAACCAGAGACCTCTTGAAACCAAAAGGTTTCTACATAGACAGGAATAGCTCTTATAGGCAGACAGGGTCAAGCTTTGATCTTTAAAGTTAAATAACAGTCTGCTCTCCCTCACAGTGTCTAAGTATCCTGAGAAGTCTGTTTTGCAGGCTTGGTGACCAGGTCCCTGATGCTTGTGGAGAAAAGTGGAAGTCAGGCACATAAGCACCCCTGTGGTCCCTGCTGGTGGCCTTTCCTGGCAGAGCCACACAGTACATGTCCTGCTCCGAGCTGGCATGGGACACTGGAGAAGAAGCTGTTGGGGGGCTGGGATGGAGAAGGCTGGGATGGAACTGGGCTATGAATAGGAAGGGTAGAAAGGCAGGCATCTGCTCCCCTCACTGTTCTGATGGGGATAGAGAGGAACTAAGTGACAATTTCTTGAATGATGCCAGAAACCTTCAGCACAGGTCTTCCATCACCACACCAAAAGAGATCAAAGGCACTGCCAAAGAATGATGGGTAAAATGAGGTAAAAGCCCCTCCGCCAAATGCTACAGTTCAAGAAAATACATGAAGAAAAAATATTGGAGATAAAAAGGAGGGCTGTTACTTTGTCATCTGACTGTCATGTAAATTCAGTTCTGGATGACCACAAATTCTCCCTAGGCTTTTGAAATCTTTCAGTGCAATCTGGATTCACTCTGTAATTCATATTCTATAATCCTTCCTCTTGCCACCTGTCAATCATCTGCAGTTTGAATGCAAGTTCTTTTTGGCAAAGACAAATATATGGCATAGAAAAGTTCAGACTGGCACCAGAGTTACTTCTCCATGCTGGAACATCTGTAGACTCTTGAAACACCATTTTAAAAATCAGTGAATTTGTAAATCCCATAAAAAGAATATTTAAGCACCCACAAGACATTTTAGGACTCTTAGATACTGATGACTCAAAAATTAATCATTGCTGATTAAGAGAACTTTATGAGATGAAATAATGGAGTAATAAATATCCAAAAATTCTTTAAAGTCATTATCATGCAGCCTTAATTTATATTTGTAAATCGTAAAACTTAGAGCATATACATAAAGCACATAACCCATATAGAATTTGAGAGTAGGGCTTATGTCTGTAATTAAATAACACGAGCAATTCTAGTCAGGAGATTGTCTTAAAATGAAAAGCCACAAACAGTCAAAGGGGATTTTTCAATACCTTCTCTCCTGAGATAGACCCATAACAAAATTTAAAATTTCAAACATTAAAAATGTGAAAAAAAAAATGTGGATTTGGCTTTTGGTTTTTGGTTGCTGGGGTTTTTTTTGTTTTGGTAGGCTTGGTTCTTTTAATGGAACTTTCCCATGATTAAAGGAAAAACAGAACTGTTGCAAAAGTTTCCATAGGAAGTACTTATCATTTCCCAAACAGCTCTCATCTTCTTTCTCTTGATTCATACTTTAGATTGAAGCTGTCTAAACCCTGAGTCCCAAAATGGTATTTAAGCACTGTGAAAAAAATGGAATAATAAAATAATGCTTGGTGGACTATATATAACACTATGTGACTTATGGGCTAATACCTGTCCTGTTGTTATTTCTCTGCTGTGGTTAAGCAGATGACCTCAGGACAGTAGGGAATTCACTAAAATAATCCTTTCCTCTCCAAGAGTTAAAACCCCACTTCTCGAACATACGAACCAGAAACGAAATGAACTTTTGCAGCCTTCTCTTCGCCATAAAAGGACTCCTCTCTCGGCAGCCACCAGAGTCCATTAGCTGGGAAAGCAGGCAGGTGTAAAAGAAGTTCATGTTTAACCTCACTGGGTTTGAAAGCCAGCACTGAAGTTTATCAGCTCACAAGTCCGTGAAGGGAGGAAAGGCAGAGAATGGGATTTAGTCAAAGACTTACTCAGAGTTAACACAGGCCACTGGCGCTAATAAACAAACATTGCCAGACATCAAAAGGAAGTAAGTAAATCTGGGAAGGTTTAGTCCAAACAATGGAAGGGCAAGCTAAGCCTGTTGCAGAGTGGGCAGTGGGGTGGGTGACTAGAGATGTTAACCCTTACCTGGGTCACAGAGGCATCATAAAGAGAGGGTTGAACCCCAAATGTGTTCTAGAGAAGCAAGAAATTTTTGCCCCCAAAGTCAGAAAAACCCTACATTCTGAATCTCAAATTTCTCTGGTTCTCCACCTTAAATTAATCATCTCATGTAAGTCTGGGAGTCAGCCCAGTGCAAAGATTAATGAACCAAACCTGATTTCAAGAGCTGAAATCTGTCAATTTTCACACAGTGCCCAGGCAATCAGTGAGTGATGGCCTTACAGCAGAGGCCATGGCTGCTTGGCACATCAGAGCATGGAGATTTCTATATTTGGGAGACAATCTCCTCTGCAACCAAGCAGTGCGACTGCAGCACATGGAGCTTGGTGATGGGGAAGCTGTGAAGATGTAGCAGCACTGACTTTTGCAAGAATGTCCCTGAGGTCTCTAGCAGCTTTTTGAGGAGCACACAGTTCCCACGTCTTCCTTGTTTAAAGGGCATTTCACCTTAGGTCTCTGCCCTAGGTAGGGTTGATTGACCACAACCAAATTGTGTACTACATACACAATTCAGCAGAGGGGTAAAAGTGTCATTCACTCATCTACGGCTTCCCGATCTGTGTAACTCCCTTTGGTTTTTTCATCTTCCAGTTTGAAATATCAGTTTTACTCTGCCCGTAACATAGTGCTGTGTGAGCACAGCTCTGACAATGACTCCATGGAGGACATATGTACACCCACACTCCAAAAAAGACTCTTCCTGAAGGGAAAGGCTTTGAGGATACAGCCAGAAGCTGGAAGAAAGGAAATCTCTTCAGGTGACAGGGCTCAGTGTTATGTGAGTCTCACAACTGTGGGTGGCCATCCATGCTCAGAAGGGTCATCTGAACCAGCAGAGTTCAAGATGGGCTCCACCAGGCTCAGCCAAGGGTCTCCTTCCAAGCCCAAGGAGCAGGAGTTGCCATCTTGTACTGGATGCCCTAAGACTGACCTTCCTTCTGCAGAGCCAAACCTTCTCCTCAGCACTTGGGAAAGTTGGGTCATGCTTCCTCTCACTGAAGCAAAATCTCATTTTTTTGGAGGCTGAGGTAGAACAGGAGGCACTGGGGTAAGTAGTGCACTGCTTTCAGAGGTCAGACCCCACCCCTCTGGGCTCATCAGAGGCAGATCTCTCATGGGCTCCTGCTGCACATCTCCCCAAAGTTTTTTTGTGTCACCTTGTTCCTGAGAGAAATAACCACATGATGACAACTCCACTGTAAGGAATGGCAAGTTGCCCCTCAGCTCTGTACTTCAATTAGGAAGATAAAGAGATGAACGGGAGGCATTGCACAGCTTCTCTCCCTTTTGCCCAGGAAAAATAAAGAAAAGGGAAAATCCACAGCTCCTTCCCAGCAGCTGGATGCCTTTGATGCATGTTCCCCCTCCTGAAGGGTGTTCCTCTGGTTGGAAGCACAGGCACTGCCTCCAACAGGCTGCCTGCAACTTATCCCCTAGCAAGGGGCAAGTGTGTGAAAGTGAGACCAGAGAAGAGAGACTGAAGGATGCAGAGGGCACAGAGGCCCAAGCAGGACAGACAGGTGTGATCAGGTAGGTTTTGCTGATCACCACAGCACTGTGTCTGCAGGACTTAGGGCTCCTCTCACATTGCTCCCTCTGCCATTTCACAGCCAAGCCAGAAGTGTCTTGCTCCAAAGGCAGGTGAAACATTCAAAAAAACCAACATCAAGAAAAGGGCCCCCATAGATACCGCAATCAACACAGAGGTTTAAATAACATCATGCATAATACATTGCAAACTTGCACCTCCAAGCGAGGGAGAGATGGCTGAAAAGGAATGTAAACTGAGCCAAAAAGAAAACAAGGCTTTTTCCAAGAGGCGAAGGCTAGCAAATCTGTAAGGGCTTGCGATCTGCTGTAGCACAGGTTGTTTGAAGGCTGGGGTGAAAAACAGCAAGCCAAAAAGGCCCCAGAGCCTGAGGATTATTAACTTTTTTGTCTCTTCAGTTTTTTCTTTTTGTTATTTCTGCTTAGTCAAGGCTCGTTTTGGCACCTCACGAACTCACATCTGTTGCCGGGAGCGCAGGCCCAGACCACCCAACACAAAGCAACCAGTGAGTGCTGAGCCACAGCTCCAGGTGGCTCCAGCCTCGCCTCCTTCCCACCCTCCCTGCCTCCCAGCTCCCTTTCCATCAGCCAGGATGTCTTGTGAGGTGCCGTGTCACCTCAGATCTCTTTCAGATCACGGTGTGCCGCCTTCCTTTGTCAGGCAAGGTAATGCAATGACAGGATGATGTGCAACGGGACCATGTTTCTTTTATTAGGATCGTGTACCTGCTGTCACTTTGGATAAGGACTATCTATTTCAAGTGGTTTCCTGCGAAGTCAACAGGGCCGGGTTTCTCTGAGAGGTCATAAGAATTATCCGGAACTTCCAAGTGTGTCTATTCAGACCTGCATCCTCTATCACAGCACGGCCAGCTTTGTTACTTCAACATCCCATCAGGTACATAAGCCCTAAAGCAGCCACCAGAAGCCCAAAGAACATAAGCACATATTTAACTTTGAGCTAAAGGATTCCTCTAGACATCAGTTTTATTACCCCTGTGCTTAAAGCTAGGCACATGTCTTTTGTGGATCCTAACAGCATCAATAATTTACATTGTGGAAGCAGCTAGAGGCCCCATTTATGTTGAGATTGTTGAACAAACAAAATAATTGACAGTCTCTGCCCTAAAAATCTTTCAGACTGGAAAGTGAATCTCCAATTCTCTTTGTAGCTCACTTTTCCCAGATTTATTTTTCTCTCATATTTAATCCAACTTAAACACTTCCGTGCAGCAACATCAGCATGTTATTTTTAAATTCAGCTTTTCCTGACTAAAGAGAAGAAGTGACCCTCATCTTTACTGTTGGAAAGAGCAGAGGCAGCTGAGCTCAAATGCTGAAAGATTTACTGTAGAGCAACCAGTAATGTGGAGGCACAAACTGAGATATGAGCCATGAATTAAGATGCTTCTGAAATACTTTTGTGAGCTTTCAGCACTACCACAGGCTTCTTGTCAGATCAGCTGTTTGCCAGTCAAGACAATAAAAATGCACCCTCCAGATTAATTCTCCCCCAAGAATTTGGGCTTAAACCACACAGGATGCTTTGCTGACTGTATTTGGCTATACAGGAATTGGTATCAGCCTTCTTGCAATGTGGAACAGATGCAAAAGCAACATAACAACCGGAACAAAGCAGCTGGGTCTCCATTTTCCCACTGATATGGTCTTGTGCTGTTCTATTTGCTGTCTCTTAGCAGTTCTAATCCCATACAGAGCAGGGTCCTGGAGACAGAGCATCTCTGATGATCAGGTGTCTTGCTGCAGAGTCTGAGTGTTTATGTGTGTAATTGTCATGAGGTGTCCTTGTTCACTACTCCTCCCATCAGGGCAGCACCCCTCCTCTGCAAAAATACTGACTCCCATTTTCCACAACTGCTGTGGTCTCACCTCTAGACTGTCACTTGTCCAATTCTATAACATGAAGCCCCAAACTGCATCCTGTGGTCCAGTCACTGCTGAGGAAAGTGGAAAATTGAGTGTCTGGGTAGTTTTTATTTAGTTTTTGAAGTACACCCCACACTATCTGCAGTACAGTAGAGCAGATTCCTTTAGCACAATGTTGCCCCACTGACTCATAGTCAATTTATCATCCTCTAAAATCCCCCAATCCTGCTTCATGATAGGAAAAGACTGGTTAGAAAACACCACATTTCCTCTTTTTCAGGAGCCTGACAGAACTATTTAAGGGTTTTTACAGTAGCTGTTGTTTTTATCACATCCTTAGTGTGCACAAAGTTGACCACATTCAATAGTCTTCTTAATTAAATCTCTCTAGGTGATTATTAATATAATAAGAGCTGAAAGCAAGCCAAGATAAAACAATAAATAAACATTTTTATTAGATTTCAGGTTTTCTGTGGAAAAGGACTAGAGCACCCACACCTTTGTTACTGGGTCCCAAACATTCCCCTGCGTTAGATCCAGTGCTCACCCAGGCAGATGCCATCTGCAGAAGGTAACATACCACTCAGCATAAGGAGATGAAAAGAAACCCTTGTTTTTATTATATGTAAGCATTTCAGTAGCATCCAGAGGCTCCAGCCAGGGCCTTCAAAAGCAAGACACAGCTCACCTGTAACATCTCTGCCGAGCCTCAAAAGGTCAGGTTTAGCCTCCAAAGGTCCCTGTTGAAGAGCAGCAGTAAAATCAGCACCAGTCCCAGCCCAGATGCGTAGGAGAACAGCTGAGATTGCCTTTGACACAAACAGTATTCATCTTATAAAGTACCAAATTAAAGACGTGAAACTCTTTCTTTAGGGAAAGGAAGGGAACACCAAACCACACTCCCTATCACACTACCTTCTACCCCTCACACCTGCCACACACTCCATACAGTTGCCCTCACTGAAATTTTTATTTTTTCAGCCCAAGCAGAAGCTGAGTTTGCAGTTTTCTCAGCTTGTCCTCTTCCAGTGACAGCTCCTGAGTGCTCTTGAAAAGCCCCATCTGATCTGAGGATCAGAACCACCACCTGGCACCAAGAGGTACAGCTCGGAGAACAGCTGGAGTTCTAGAGATCCCCATTTCCAGCTCAGGTGCTCCCTCAGCAGCTGATCCCATCTGCCTGGAGTGACTGGCAGTAGCTGTCCCTTTTTCCAGACACCCTTGGCCAGGAGCTCCCACACGCTGCCCTCTTCAGTGATGCTTTGCTCCAAAGTTAGGGTACAATGGCACTGTGACCCATGCACAACCCTGACACGGAGGAGGCACCATGGAGCTTGCTCCTTGGTGTCTCCAGGCTCTCCCTGTGCTTTTCCTATTCCTCCATGAAGCCACCAGCAAGCACCCTTTGCCTTTGTGTTCTTCCATACCTTTGGGACTTCTGAAGATCAGCTGCTCCTTTAATTTAGACCTCAGTCCAGTAGGCCAGAAATAAGCAATACTTCTATTAGCATAAAAGACCCTTCCTCAGGGATAAGGGTGGTAATAATAATAGTATTAGTAATAGTAATACCAAACCAAAACCTAAACCAAAACGAACAAGCCC
>NW_008246058.1:1819956-1830590 GCF_000691975.1 Corvus brachyrhynchos
CCCCCCCCACCCCCAACCAACAAAAATTCCAAAACAAAAATCCACATTCATTGCTGATTCTGGGGTAAGCAGTTGAAGCCATTTCCTTAGTTCCTACAGATATCTGACAGTACTGATTTAGACTTTTGGTCCATTTCACTCTGTTGATATATATTAAATGGTGAGATCTGACTAGTTTTTAAGGTCTTTTATTTTAGCAAGGATGGTTCAAGTAGAGGTGTAAGAAGTTGATCCTGTGGAATTTGTCTGTGGGGCAGAGGAAGAAATCTGCACAAAAAAGATTTCTTTCTCTTCTATATTTTCTACTGAATTGAATTTAATAGAAAATATTAGAAACCATACTATATTCAGGAGAAAACCCTTCATTATGTCTTTCTTTGGGATGAGTAACCGTCTGACAGATCTGTTTCAAGCAGAGCATTGAGGTGCTACACTGAAATTATTTGATTTCTACCTTCCTGAGATCAGCTTTCTAAGAAGTTAAACATGTGCCTCAATTCACTAAAGTGACGGAGAAGATCCAAAACCAGCCAACAGCATTAGGAAGACTTCCCTCAAACTGACTGGGGTCTGGATCAGACCCAAAGACAGTTGGTCTGAAGAAAAAGAAAAGAAGAGCAGAATTTGAGTATTCCCCAAGTGTCAGAGACATAAGCAAAGCTGCATGTAATGGAAATAAGGAAAAGCTGACTGATAGAGATAATGCAGCAGTTTCCTTACAAGCTTTTCTTTGTTCCTATGATTTAGGACAAGCCCGTTTCTGACAGATTAGCCAAGTACTCATTTTCCTTTCAGGAGAAGCTGTGGTGAACATCAGTAAAGGCTGAATATACCACAGTGCAGAACAACCCTGCTGCTTGAGGTGACAGCCTTCAGCACGGAGCCGGAGCCAGCTGGTTTGAACAAGGGGCAGGCACACATCAGCGCTGCCAGACACGCAGCTGTATTTGCAGTACACAGGCACTTGCAGTAACAGACAAGGGGTACAACGAAATTCCTCTCACCCAAATGCTGATCAAAGAGCACTGAGATATTCCAGGCCAAGGTAATGATAATCCAGAAACGTGTTACAAGTGTTGGTACAGAAGCAATAGCCCCCAAAAAATCCACTGGTGACAAGCAGCAGTAGGACATTGGGAAATGACCGAAAGTTGCATTAAGAGAGGATTGAGTTGGATATTAGGAAAAATTCCATTACTGAAAGAGTGGTCAAGCATTGGAACAGGCTCCCCAAGGAAGTGGTGGAGTTACCATCCCTGGGTAGGCATGGAACATCATGATATGGTTTACTGGCCATGGTGCTATTCTGTTAAAGGTTGGACTTGATGATCTTGGGGGTCTTCTCCAACCTTAATAATGCTATAATTCTATGATTACTGCTGGTGCTCTAGAGACCAACAGGTACAGACCCCTAAAAAATCCCACAGCTCTTTTAGAAGCATGAACACAAAGTTATGATAAAACTCAATTTTTTTGTAATTTCGTGCTGCCTACATACATCTTCCCCATTGATATCCCCTACAAAAAACCAAGACATTCCTCATCCTTGGTGGTGATTGCATATGTGTGGGAGGAAAGCATGAACCAATTACTGTTTATAAAATGTTTTTGATTCCTAAAAGACTGTAACTCCCTCTAAAAACATACCACATGACTTAAGTTTTCTGTTGGACTCCAATGATTGATGAATTTTCAGTACGGAAATGACATTTTGATTCAACTAAGTCAAAACTGGGCACAAGAGAGCCCAGAGAATTTCCTGCAGCAGGTCTCATAATCAGATTAAAACCTGTGGTTACATCTTAAAATCATGGAATTCTTTAGGGTGGAAAAGACCTCTAAGATCATTGAGTCCAGTCATTAACTCAGCACTGCAAAGTCCACCACTAAACCATGTCCCTAAACAGCAAGATCTACATGTCTTTTAAATCTCTCTAGGGATTGTGACTCCACCAATTCCATGGGCAGTCTGTTCCAATGCCTGAACACCCTTTCACTGAATAAATCAATAAATTATTCCTAATATCCAATTTAAACCTCCTCTGGCACAATACGAGGCCATTTTCTCTTGTCCTATTGCTTGTTACTCGGGAGAAGAGACCGACCCCCACCTGGCTACAGCCTCCGTTCAGGAGTTGTAGAGAGTGGTAAGTTCCCCCTGAGCCTCCTTTTCTCCAGGCTGAACGCCCCCAGCTCCCTCAGCTGCTCCTCATCAGCCTGGTGCCCCAGACTCTTCACCAGCTCCATTGCCCTTCTCTGGACTTGCTCCAGCCCCTCAATGTCTTTCTTGTAGTGAGGGGCCAAAACCTGGAGACAGGACTGAAGGCGTGGCCTCACCAGTGCCCAGCACAGGGGGACAGTCACTTCCCTTGTCCTGCTGGCCACACTATTTTTGATGCAGACCAGGTGCCGTTGACCTTCTTGGCCACCTGGGCACACACTGGCTCATGTTCAGCCACTGTTCACCAAAGGACCTTTTCCTCTGGGCATCTCTCCAGCCACTCTGCCCCCAGCCTGGAGCACTGCATGGAGTTGTTGTGATTCAAGTGCAGGACCTGGCACTTGGCCTTGTTGAACCTCATACAATTGGCCTCAGCCCATCAATCCAGCCTGTCCAGATCCCTCTGCAGACCCCTCCTACCCTTTGGCAGATCAACACCCCCACACACCTTAATGTTGGCCACAAACTTACTGGGTGCCCTTGATCCCCTCATCAGTATCATTGATAAAGAGATTAAGCAGAACTGGCCCCAGTACTAACCCCTGGGGAACACCACTGGTGACTGGCTGCCAGCTGAATTTGCATGTGGCAACAGCGGTAGCAAACAAAAAAGGAGTGTTTCTTTTTTTCCCAGAGAAAGAAGAGCTGATACCTGAAAGAGTTTTAACATTAATTTCTTGATTTTAATAATTTCGTGATTTTAATAATGAAAAACATTTTAAGAGCCCTACACTAAGTTTTCATTTAGGGAACATAGATCTGTTCTGCCTGTTGTATCTGCTACTGCTTAGGGTAGAAGGTTTTTATCCTTCTTCTTCTTCCCTGGCCCAAGAACCACAAAATGGCTTTTCCTGGAATGGCTCGATTGCATGTAACTATAAATTAAAGATGAGCTATCTCTATACTGAAGCCCTGTTCAAGACCCACATCAAAACATGTCTGTCCCACATTTACAAAATGCATATTTGCTTCATGCTAAGAAAACTGACATTTACAAGTGGCTGTGTGCTTTGCGCTTCACTGAAAAAACAAGTTTTAGCTGTGGTTTGTGAAAGGTGGGCTTCTCTCACCAGAGGCACATACTTTCCCAGGAAAGGAAGCACTGGTCTCATTAAGATCCAGTTGAGGATGAATTGCCCAGGAATGTTTTGCAAGAGGAATGTTTTGCAAGTTCAGTATCTAAGTAATGAAGAAAAACACAGAACACTCAAAATAATAAGACCTGTCATTCATACACAAGTTTAACCTGGAAGGCTGAAGCATGGCAGGTTGGAAAAAATTAAAAGCATTTCAAAGCACCAGGCAAAACTCTAAAAGTATCTTCCCACAGTCACATCTTCCCACCCCTTACCATAATGGAAACTGTGTCTCAATCATATCAGTATTTTCCCCAAGTCCTCTCTATGCCTACATATCAAGAGTTATAGGAAAAAAAGGTAATGCAAATAAACATACTGAAAATGAAATTCAGAACTCTTAAAATCAATGGCAGTTTTGCCACTGGTTTCAGCAGAGCCAGATTTCACATACAGATAACAAAGCAGGTCACCAATGTCCATGTCAGACCACTTCCAGACTCCATGAATGGAAGCTCCTTTAGGCAAAGGGAACTTGGTTTTTACCTTTCTAAAGACTTCATTCAACATAGTACTTAAAGCCCTTGAGAGAGAGATTATTCAGTGTTACACTAAGTAAGCACTTATCCAACTGCAACCTAAATTTGTATCTTCAGGGAAAACACAGAAGTGAAAAGGGACATGTCCTCTTTGGGAGGATGGCAGGACTGAATTCCCCCTAACACTTCTCTCAAACGTATGTTGCTTTCTGGTATTTGAGTGACTGAAGAAAACATTTTGCCACTTTGGGTCCTAGATAATGAGGGACTAAGGGAGGAAATGTCTCCAGGCTCTCTGCTGAGCATCACATTTCTGTCAGTGGTGGCACCCACAAAGCTCGGCAGCAGTCCTCATGCTTTGGGAATCCCAAAGATCAGGAAAATCCTCTGAAATCCAAGGTTTGCAGGTATCACAAGAGGCCAGATGAGGTTCAGAGTGGCATCATCCGGTCTTGCCCATTCTTCCCACACTGAAGTAGCCACCCAGCTATTCAAGTCTCTGAGGAGACCTGAGTTCAGTCACCATGACAGCCTTAAAACCTAACCTCTCCATAATCTCCCTCCACCACAAGGAAAAAAATTCTCTAAAAACACACTTCTGGTTGAAAACACCTTCCTGCATAAAACACCATATATTCTACCATTTGAGGTCAGGTGGTATAGAAAGGGTTAACCAACACCCAACAAACAGGCAAGCTGTTCTTTTTCAGTGTTTCCAGTTTTAGAAAGTCCCAGACAGTTCTCTGGATAGAGCACATTTTTAAAGAAAATGGGCCAGAAAGTCCTCTACAGATGAGTCACACTGACAATGCCAGAGCAGAACAACGGAGTTGTTGTCCTATCAGGGCTAAGCCAAAAATAGTTGTTGTCATAAGGCTTTTAACTGATTCTCATTTCTCATTTGCACTGACCTCCAGTGGGGATGGGAGAACCAGTTTAACACTAAACTTTTTCAAGATGTGTAGCAGAAGTATATTAGTGGAAAGGATGTAGCAAATGAGATTGGGGGCAAATTACTACAGCATTGGCAGAAGAAGTGACTGTGACCTTAGAAGGTGGTAGGCAGGTCATGGCATAATTCTGGGTTTCTGCCTATCTAATAAAATATTCCTTTGTGCATCTTAAGTATTCCTCTTTTCATGTAAGTACCCCAACACTTGTTTATGAGTGTCTGTGAAAGGTAGGACTACTCTGGTTATTATTACTGACCCCAGTAGTCACATTGTTCTTGAAATAAAAGCCCATAATGACTGCAAAATCATTCTCAATCTTCTTTTTATTTCCTGCATTTCATGCTTATACAGGCCTTTCATAAAGGGCAAAAGCCAGTGTCTTGGAGGGACATAAGAGTATGTCACAACTGATGCACACAGGACAAAACTTTGTTATATCCTTGCAGCCTAGGTATCTTTTTATCACCCTCACCTCCAAACCCATCTGTCCTGAGTTAAGTTGTGTGCCCAACCAAGAGAAAACCATGTCATGTCATGGTAGGGCTGTTTGGCCTACATTCAAAGTGGGCCATGGTTTTAGATGCCTGAATTAAGACATGATAAAAGGAGTAAATTTTCAGAAGTATTAAATATCTGCCCATAAAGAGAGACATAAATAGAGATAGAAACTTTAAAAAAGCAACAATCCTTTTTCAGTTAGAACACTAAGAAAAAACCCAAAACACTAAAGCCTATATTAAGCCTCTGACATGAAAAACCCTTCAGTAAGCCACACGACACTCAAAGATGTCAGATAAATAGCACACTAACTGGCTGGCATAGAGAAATCAAACAAAGTCTTCAAAACTGCTGTGGAGAAGATGGCAGAGCCCACAAGTTGAATATTTCAAGTGGTTACAAATATCCCTCCCTGGAAGCTGGCAGCTAACCCTGTACACATTTTTTAAAAACCATTATGGAAGTTGTCACGTTCTGTGACATGTTGATCAAGGTTCCCCACCAAGCAAGGGGCTTTACTTAACCTCAGACCTGCTTTTGAGTTGCACACATCCTTGCACAAACATACAAACACAAGTCAACAGACCCGCAGTGTCACGGAGCCAACGATATTCTTTCAAAGCATCAGGCTGGGAGAGGGGGCCAGAAGCTTTTGGCAGTGCTCAGACCTCCCAGCCTGAGAGGAGAGGCTCTCGGGTTGCTCAGTGCACATTTTGTCAACTGATTTCAGACCTTGGGAACGTGACAAGACCTTTGTAACCCCCCCCTAAGGATCCCCTTCACCCGCCTTGGTGAGCATAATGAAAGGAAGGGGGGTGAGAGGATGCAGGGCGAGGAGGGGGACATTTTTCCCCCAGTCCCTCAATCCATCACAAAGCGTTCATTTTCAGCACTTTAGGGCTACTCATTTATTCACATGGTTCTTCACATTAACATGCTGCAAACTTGTTGCAAACACTTACGCAGCTGCACCAACTAGAGCAGCTCAGATATAGCATGGCACATCAGCAAGGTCTCATGTCCCTTCAGGTCTAGTTGTGTTGAAAAGCACAAGATACAAAAGACTGGATGGATACAGAAATAGGTACAAAGAACATTCATGACAGAGAAAGGACCATCCTACACACTAAGTCCTCTGAGATACCAAAATAATCCGTGTTGCCTCCTTCTTTGTTTAGACCAAGCGCCTAATGCTCATGGGAGTCCATTTCAACAGGACACGAAGATACCCCAATGTGTACAAACAGGCAGGACCAAGGTCCACCTTCTACTTTTCAAGTCAGACACATTTCTAAGCTTAGTGCCTTAGCCAAAGACGTGCCAGCTCCTCTGGAGATAACCTATCACATCAGTGTAGACAAACAGAGTGCTGTTGGTCTCTTGGCTGGCCAACCAGGCTACTTCCTATGGTAAGACAACTGTGTAAGTTGAAAGAAGTTTTAATTCCCATTTATCTGACACTTGTGAGATTGCATCTGGAACATTGTGTTCAATTTCAGGTTCCCCAGTACAAGCAACGCATTGACATAATGGGCAAAAATACATTTCATCTATAATTCAGGTGTGGTGGATTCCAGGACTGCTGGTTTATGCAGGATGAGCTTTCCAGCATTGAATCAGATCAACTTTAGCTGGAATTTTAAGGGCAGAAAAATAGTCATTTTTTCAACAACAAGCATGACTGATTTGACTACAGTGGATGCCTTTTTTTATTCCTAATAATAAAACAGACACTGGTACAGATGTGTACGGACATAGCATAGACACTATTATGTGAGAAGCAAGACAGTGAACATCAGGTTGCATACCATTTGTGTTTAATATTCCCCTATTTTTGAGCTGTCTTTCCTTCTGTGCCTTCTTCCTCTTCTCACAAATAGGAAGATACAGCACACTTTTTAATTGTATCAGCAGCAATCTAAGAATCTCCTATACTTTGTAGACAAGAACAAAACTCCTCTCCAGTAATTAAATGTTTCTTTCACATTATTTTATGTCTACTATCTGAAGTCCAAGAGTTTCTTCCCTTCCTTGCCATATGAAAGCAATAATAGAAACTCAGCAAACATAGGATTTTCAAGAGATACAGTATCCGAAAGCAGTACTTGAAAGTTTAATAGAAATTGCAAAATTCACATCTGCTGTACCTCACCACTGAGGCTCTCGTATTCCAAAACCTTCATCTTGTCCATACATGTAAGTAAGACACGTTGGTTCCATCCCTTGGCACTGGAACCACCTGCCCAGCAGCTCGTATCCAGACAGCCAAGTCCTTTCACATCCCCAGAACAAGGAGCCTGCAGCCTAATTACTACTGGTGATGGCCTCTGGCCAGTGTGCATCCCCAGATGGTGCCCAGGCATTGTCTGAAGAAGCTCTAGCTGGGGCTGGAGCTGTGCTAACAGCTGACAGAATGGACAGGTATACAGCAGTGCTCAGAGTTATGCCTTGTCCCTATTTAACCTGCTGGGATAAACCTGGCCACAACCTCCTACAGCTCTTGCATTTGCAGACTTTTCCTCTCTCTTGGTCATCACAGAAGAATGGTGTCTGCTAAGACAAAGCTCAACTGCACTTCAAGAATTTTGTCAGCAAGGGCTGGAAAACAGCTGGTCAGCACATAAACTCTTAGACTTTATGGTTATTATTTATCACATCTGGCTGTCTAAGGTGTCTTTTAAGGGCTAAAGTGACTGTTGTTTCTTCAGGAAGCAGACTGGTAGGCACATGGGGAGGAATAGGGGGTAGAACCTGAAGTATCTGTCAAGTTCTGGAAATAAAATATTAGACAAGAGGTGACAGATCAAATACTGCATGTCTGTCACTTACAATCTGGTCTCTAAAGCTCCAAAAGACACAGCTCTTATTTTAAGGTCATGTTTCCACACCCTTCTATAGCATCTTTTCACAACTTGATTGAGACACATGCCTGAGGGGCCACCTTGTACTGCCTGCCATTTATCATCGTGCTGGAAGTGCTCATGAATTGCCCCTCACATATACTGGTTTATTTAGAGATAATTTGAGTTGCCGCATGTGTGAACAGGGCCTTTCACTGAAAACCTGCAAGCAGCCAGACAGAGGGAGTGAGGGCTGGTGGGAAGGCGTGACAAAGGGCTTCAAGCAAATGATACCCCAAACTGTTCCACCTCTGCAAAGCCAGGAGGTAGCCCACAGCACAGGGGAAACACCAGTGCAAACAGCTGCCACTTCTTGCTCATCCAAAACCAGGCATTCTGCATGTTTATTTAAACTCAGCTGACTATTAAAGTATACACCCATAATACTGACCAAGGGTGTTGCAATGACATGTTTCAATGTTCCAATGGAATCTTGTTTTGTATTGACCCTTTCCAGACAGACCACAAATCGGTAATTCTAGTAAGGAGAAAAAAAAAAAAAAGAGAACAGAAAAATGAAGAATAAAAGAACACTTTCCTTAGTATCTTGAAATAACTTGGGATTAGTATTAACAGAGCCTGGGTGGATGCCAGGTTTCCACTCCCCTAAAGGGAAGACATATAGCCACCTGCTCTGTGAATATTAATAACAGTGCTAAGCAATGTCATGTCAATTGCCTTACAATTACAATTGTAATTACAATTATACCTTAAAATTTGAATCCATAGGTGCAGAAAAAGGACACCCTTGTGCAGCTGAATGTCAACAAATCACTGCCTAGGAGGATAGCCCCATTCAGAAGCCTCACATGAACTTCCCTGGTCTTTCTACAGCTTCCTATTCAGCCCTTGCTATCCTCCTCTTGCTCTTCTCAAGAAGCCAAGCTGTGAGCACCAACAACTGATATGTGAAGGACTTAGTCATACGTTGAGCTGGAGCAGAAAAACCCATCCTTTGGAAGTGGAGAGAAGGTATTTCCTACTTAATATGGTGATTATTAAAATGTAAAATTCAGGCTCCAATGCAACTACTATGGTATCACTGGATAACTCCTAATATTTCAAAACCGGATAGTCTAAGCTTAAGATGTGTATCTTGTTTTGGAACATGAAAGAAGTGTACAAGCCTGAGAGTGTATGTTGCTGTATATCTGGGGTAATCATGCCAAGTAACTGCATCAACTAAACTATCTGTATATTAATATATATAATTATTGATATCAATGTGAGTCCAAAACTAGGACACTTACTGCTCTGGTCTGTGCAAACTTTACACATACCTTTCACCTCAAAGAACTCTAGCTGCATCTCAGGAAGTGACAACTCTAAGGACCCCATCATGGTACCAGACAGCTCCATGCGATATCACAACAGTCCATTGAAACCAAGCTCACTCCTTAGAGAGACCTGGCTTCCAGATACTGGCAGAGAGGCCAAAACCCTGACTGCTGAATGCATGCAAGACCAAAGACGGGTCCCTGCTAGATTAAACTTCCAAGAGTAATATTAATGATTGCTCAAGCTACACAGAACTGCACTTTAGTTCACCTAGATCTGCAGATAGGATTATTTTACCATCAACAAGAGCATCTTTAGAATTTAGGTGATGACCAAATGCCACCATGAACCATTGTCCTTTCCAGCTCAGATTTTGTTCTGTTTAACTAATTTGTACTGGTATCAATACACACAAGGATTTTCTATTCCTTGCATGTTGACATCCATAGTGCTTTAAGCCATTTGTCTGGTGTTAAGCACATTACTTCTCCATGCAGGGGGAGTGAAAAACAAAGAGTAAACAGCTTTGTGTGGAGAGATGTCTTCCAGTCTAAAGACTGGTGAAGAACACTATGTCTGCCTACAAAAAGGGCCTACAAGAACACTATGTCTGTCTACAAGAAGGAAGGTCCAGGAAACTGCAGACCAGTCAGCCTTGTTTCAATCCCTGAGAGAACTATGGAACAGGTCCCTACAAAAGCTATTTCCATGCAAACACATTTCAAGAAGCTGACTGCTGAAAGCCAACATGGACAAACTGAAGGGTCAATCCTGCTTGACCAAACAACATGCTCAGTGGATGAAAGGAAAGTAGTGGATATCATCATCAACTTGATTTTCACGAAGTGTTTGACACAGCCTTCTTCAAAATCCTTTTTAACAAGTCAATAAAATATGGACTGGCCAGATGAAACACAAAACAGCTGACGAACCGACTAAACTGTTTGGCTGAGAGGCTCAAAATTAAAAGGCTCAAAGTCATGCTGGCATCTGGGCACAAATTAGTTTCTTCTGGAGTCAATGCAATGCAGACTTATAAGTGGTCTGGAAGGTAGACTTGAAAGCACTGTCACCAAATTTGAGGATGAGCCTAAGTTGGGTGAAGAGGTAGCAGTGCTGGAAGAAAAAGTCACTATATAGAGACCTTAACAGGTTGCTGAGATTTGGCC
>NW_008246058.1:1830606-1837040 GCF_000691975.1 Corvus brachyrhynchos
GAGACCAGCTGGGCGCTGGCTGGCTGGACAGTTGCTCTGCTGAAAAGGCACAGGGTGTCTTGGCAGACAGCAAGATGAACATGAGCCAGCCAAGTATCCTGGCAGCAATGAAGGGCAACAGCATCCTGGGCTGAATTAGTGACACTATTGCTGGTAGATGAAGAGATGTGATTTTTCTACTCTGCTCAGCACCTGGAACACACTGTCCAGTTTCTCTCTTCCCAGTTCAAGAGACATTGAAAGCCTGGAGATGGTCCAGAGGGGACCAGGAAGATGAGGGAACTGGACAACTTTACAACTGAATGAACTGTGCTTGCTCAGACTTGAGCAGGGAAGGCTTAGCATGGGGAAATAAAATCACTGCCTTCCAGTATCTAAAAAGTAGTTCTGGAGGAGACGCATCTCTTTGTGAGGATGCACTATGACAGGAGAAGAAGCAATGGGCACAAGTGGCTTCTAGGGAAGTCCCACCTGAATATTAAAAAAATTCTTTTCTGTGAGAGCAACTAAACATTAGGATCAGTTGCCTGAAGAGAGTGGAATCTTTCTCACTAGAAATAATAAAGATGTGAGTTGATTGGGCCGCAAATAACCTAATCTAAGGCCCTGTTTTTAATGGAAAGTTGGATCAGATAGTCTTATGAGGTCCCTTCTAACCTAGTCTTGTCTCTATTTTCTGTGATTCCTTCCATTATCTTCTCAATAGACACTTTGCTATGCATGTATGTCAGGGAAAGAATTGTCCCAAGCTTTTCAATTTGGAGCAGAAAGCAGTAAGGATCCAACAGCAATTTTTTTCCATGAATGTCCAACATACAAAGATCTTTAAGATCTCTCACTAACTCAGACAGCAGCTCCAGCTCTCACATACCCAGACTTTTAATGCCCTGGGTTGCACCCTAACCTGGACACCTGGCAGACACTCTCTCTGCCAGGTGTCTGCCCAGTCTAACCCTGCCCAGAGGGGCTGCGAGTCTCATGCTTCTTGCTGGGCATGCCTCCCCAACTACAGTTTTGTTTCATGCTCCACATCGCGCCAGCCTGAAGCATGAGCCCTGCCCTTCACCTCATGGGCATGGTCAGGCATGCATGGCCCAGCCTCTGACTGGGAGCAGCAACCTCTCATGAAAGAGAGGAAAAAAAGGCAACTGCTACCAGTAAAGGCAAAACTGGCTGCAACCAAAGGTCTCAGCCTACCAGAAACGCCTATCATGGCTTGAGCCACGAGCCCAGGAGATCAACAGAGCCTCACAGATACCCTAGTCCAGGGCCAGCAGCCAAAGGGTTAACTATGGTAGCAATAACAAAGCAAATGATTGAGCTGTCTAATTTTTGGCTAGGCACCTTTAAACTCACCATCCCACCCACTGCCTCCCTGCTAGGATCCATACCGAGACGGACATGATAAGCAGGATGGGTTTATCAGTCACGCCAACATTTTCTTGTCCTGCATGTGGCAGGCAAGCAAGGAAGGAAGCAGGCTGGCAGTGAGCTGGAGCAGCGCCAGGGGCATGTGGCTGGGGAGGTGTTGGGGCCACCAAGTGCTGTCACACACCTCTGGGATGGCTTCCACCAGTGTGAAATTGCCTCCATCATGGAAGCCACACCTGAAATGCCTCTCCAAAATTGCTTCTGATAAGCAGCAATACCTACCCTGAGGAGCTGGAGGCATGTCTAACCCCAAACTCCTCCCTTTCCTGGCCCCAGCCAGTAGCTTGCTGTAAATGAGGGTGATGCAGACACCTCCATCGCTACTAAGTACAATGAGATGTCTGAGACAATGGGAACTTACTCGGTGCAGGAGTCTTTGAGGTACTTGGGATGATGCCCAGCTGTGTTTTACTTGGCCCCATCCACAGGCTTCCAGGAGACCCTGCGTCACTGCTCCCTGTCCCAGCAACATGCCAGGGCAGCCACACAAGCTGGGGAGGAAAGCAGGAACATTAGCAGCAGGGCAGGCAGCAGCCAAGCAGCCACCATGGAGCCACCTGGAAATTAGAAAATAGGCTGAGGAGGCACCTATTTTTATAAAAATTATCTGCAATTAGGTATTAACTGATTCAGACCACGCATAGGAAGACAACATAGGCTTGAAAACAGGCATGAAGCACAGCTTCACAAAGGCAGGAAACTGATGTATGCTCGTATTTATACCAGTTTCCCACATAACAAGATCCAGGAGTTCACTGTCTGTCCATCCTCCCTCTGCTGAATACATTGGCTGGAAGGAACCAAACATGTCAGAGAACTGAAAGATAAGATTTCAATGCATTTTGTGAAAGCAGCTGAGCAGAGGAGAGAAATCCCAAAGTTGCCAGCCTAGCTTGGGGTGAGTTCATACACTATCAGAGATCAGAGGCTTTGTATGGGGACCAGCTGTGGTCCCAGGCCTATGAGTACAGGGAAGGCACAGATAATCTCTGGATATATGAAAGGGTGGTGGGAAGGTGTCTGGCCAGGGGTCTCTGCAGGCGACTGACTCAAGTGGAAGATGGGACATGGGCCTCCCATGTCAAAGAGGAAGTTGTCAGTTCTTGTGCTTGGTAAAACATGGAAAAAGTAGATACACCCAAAGAAACTGAAGTTTTGCTTTAAAAGTGTTAGAGTTTCCTCCTTACACTGACCTACACCCCCAGTTGGCACCAGTTTTTATCCAGTGGTTTCTCAGCCCCTGAACACTTCCAGTATTTCAAAAGTTTTCTGATGTTTCATAAAATCAGTCTTCAGCACAAGCACAAGCAAAGAGAAATGTGGGATGGCCAGAATGCTCAGTGCTCAGGCAGGGTTCAGGCAGGGCTCACAAAGGTGGCCAGCACGGAGCTGGCCATGAGCAGCAGTGATGTCCTTGGACAGACTGAGGAGGGGGCAGCCCCAGCCCCTGCATCCTCTCTTCCCTGCACAACACAGGGTCTCTACCAAAACAGTGAGCAGATAGTGATTTGGGAATGGCTTAATGCCCCTGGGTGTGGAGACCTGCAATTCAGCTCCACGGTACATCCAGGCACTTTAGAGTCTTCACTTCTAACTTTCTACAGCTCTTTTGAGTGACCGTTCACCACCTGCTAAAAAGTTAAGCTTGATTTTTATAAAAATCTCATCCTGATATACACAAATCACACAAAAGAGGATGTCACCCTAGAAGGACCAAGTGTGGATGGATAGGTGTGACACTGAGCATGACAAACAATGCAGTCCTGGCTGTAAAGAAAATGTAGTGGGCAATGCAACCATGTTCATGGGCAATGCAGCCCTGTTCCTGTCCCCCAGCTGGTTCAAGGTTCAACCACAGAACCCAAGGCATGAAGGAGACACAAAATAATGAAGACAAACGGTGTGCTGGTGTGGGAATGGTAAGAAATGGGGGGAATCCACCTCTTATCCAAGCAAATCTTCCAGTGTCCTGTCACAGGAAACTATTTCAAATATTTCACCTATGATAAAAGGGGCATATCCTAACTGAGGATTAAAAATGGGAAATCCTATGGCTTAAAGAAGGAACATCCATCACAAGGGGATGCCACCTTCACACTGAGAGAAACAACAGTTTCACAAGAGTTGACACTACTCAGAAAGTACTGTATTTTAAAACTGTTCTTGGACCTGGGATGTTTCCTTCTTAACTTAGCAGACCCTGAGGTCCTTATCAGTGCTGGAGGTTTAGAAAACTTGGCCATCTTCCAGACCATTTTCTTTAAAATGAATAAACCTGACAAGCACAATACGAGTTACAAACCGCCTTGACTTCTAGGAATAAGAGGATGGTTCAAAGAATGCAAGCCTGGAGCCCGATGGAAAAAGAGCGTATCTTACAGCAGAGCCTTCCCATCCCCACCCGCATTTTTTCAGTCAATTTTCTACCCCCTGCACTTTCGCTACCAGGCAGTTGGGATGTCTCTGTGCAGCAAGACTCATTCCAACTGGCAGGCCTGGATCAAAGAGCACTGGAAGCATTAATCAGTGTGCCTAATCATTTCCAATCACAAGAAACTTTTCTCTGTGACCAGGCATATAAACACCAAGTCATTTCATTCACTGGTTGACGGACCAGAAACCAAACAATCCTTATCATGCCCAATTCATCTTACTCCTGCGGGTTATAGATGGATCAGCCTGCAATCCTCCAGCAGCAGTGGCAAACTTGAGGTGCTTTACTTAATCAAACTGATTAGCAACCTGTCTGTAGTGCCTTTTATCTGTTGGTGGCAAAGTAGTTTACAAGCATTAAGTGCACCTAATTTTGCGATAGCAAAGCAAGACATGGTGACTACATTTAAAAGCACTTCCAGTGATGTGGGGGAGCTCTTGTTTTAAGGGGGTGGGGTGGTTCAAGGCAGCAAGTTTTGCTGATGCATGAAAACCACTTTGAAAATTAAATGAGCGAATGGCGGGGTCAGGGAGGGAGCCCAGGAATTCTGATTGCCAGATATCTGTGCTGCCCATAGTACCATATGGTTTGCTGCAAAAGGAAATAATCAAACTGGACATCTGTGCCCAGAGCCTTATCTGTTTGGGCACCATCCTCTGGACAGCCACACTCTGAGCACAAACAAAGAGTAATGAGATCTCCTCTACCCTTGGCGGATCTGCAGGGGGATGTGGTGCCTCCTGCACTACTTCAGGTTAATATGTGTGTGATCACCACCTGTTTGGGAGTTTGCTCCCATGGTAACACCAATTTCTTACTTAATGCCAAGAGCAGAACAACAGCCCTGCCACTGTTGCAAGGAAATCTGACAAAAAGCTGAGGTTGCTTTAGCTTTCCTCAGCTTTCACTCAGGTGCCCCTGACTTGGGGGGGAAAAAGCAGAAATAATTATGCCGAAGGTCACCCTGTTCCAGGGCAGTTTGTTCTCGCTTTGAAGGAGAGAGATGTGAGGGGTGGCACAGAAACCTGCTGCTACACCTGACAGGCTCTCATGGATAAGAGCTGGTGATGAAGCCCTGCAGGAGCTGTTTGCAAACTTGCATGACCTGCCTTGAACCTTGCCCAAAACGATCCCATTCTTTTCTTCAGTGCATGGTGCCAGAGGCAATCCAGCTCCCTTTCTGCTCTCTCCTGGACACCGAGCAGTATTTCTTTACCTTGAGAGAAGGTGCCTTCAGGGAGAAGTGTGGGGAGGTGAAGAAGGATGGGAAGAGATGCACGAGCGCATGGAGACTTCCCTCCTACGTTGATGCAACCCCATCTGCTGCGGTGGAAAGTTAAACGAAGGATTTCCTGGTGGAAAGGCTGCCAACTTGAAGCTTGGGAGAGCTGGTTTTCAACACCTGCTCAGCCACAAGCTTGCTGCCTGGCCTTGCACAAGTCACTCAAAAGCCACATGTATAATGGTACTGACATATCTGGCTCGTGGAAGGAAGTCCTCGACAACGAGCTGGTTGGCTGCAGAGGATTAGGCATCTATGAGTAAGTTTGGCATTAGGCAACACATCCAATGATGGCTGCCAACCAGGGCAAGAGGAGGTGCCAAAAGACAGGAGCATATCCCCCCCAGGTCTTTGCTGTTTGAATGCACATCCCTGTGAGAGCCTGCTGGTGGGAGGGCAGCGAGGGGCTGTTTCATCCTCTGTTGATCCAGCACCTGCAGTGGCTTAGCACATTATCACTCCTTGCTCCCATCTCCCTGCCCCACGTTTCTGCAACCATTCACAGACCCCAAACTGTGCTTTATCCCTTTGATTCCCAATCCCAATCTGCTGCAGAGGTTAATAAACATGACCAGACAAGCAGGGGACAGGCAGGACATCTGGAAGCAGTAGTACTTCCACAAGTTTCAGGGAGCAATGCCAGGGCTGGTCCCTGGGTAACTTCTCTCTCTGCAGATGGCTGGGGACACGGATTTTGTACCTCTGCTTGTCACCTGGTGGTCAGGCACCAGGAAAAGGGAGGCTTTGGATATGGAGCTGTGCACAAACTCTAGGCAGCTCTCAAGAAGCCAAGCAAAGCCGTATCTCCTTCCAATTAAGAGCAGAGAATGCTGTTTTCTTTGTTGACCTGGCTGAGACAGTGTTAAATTTTGGTAGTATCGCATATCCTCGGGCTGCAAGGTCCCAGGCAGGCAGGAAAGAGCCACTCCAAGGATGTCACTGCCATGCTCACCCCAGGCTGGGCACTCCCAGCAGCATCACTCCAAACACTGGCGAGCTCTGTCAGCATCCCACATCTCTTGGGTTTGCTACCTTTTCTGTAGCTGCTCAGCCAGTCTGTTTCCTATCACCAAAATGGGGATAAGAACAGAAGACAGATGCAGCGCCTCAATCTCACAATGAGAACAGCAGACAGGCAGAGACTGGAATATTCCCAGATATCATTCATTCAAAAATTGTTCTTTTTCACAGATAACCAGCTCATGTTTCCTAGGCACTGGCTGAGGGTAACAATGAAGGTCTCAGGAGATGCAATGCCAAGATCACCCTTCCCCACACCTGACAAGT
>NW_008246058.1:1837100-1867114 GCF_000691975.1 Corvus brachyrhynchos
GGAGACGCAATGCCAAGATCACCCTACCCTACACCTGACAAGTGCCAGGAAAAAAATCAGGGACTCATGGAAGAAAAAGCACTGCAGCTTCTGCTGTAAGGCCAAAGCTGGGAATGTCCAAGTCCTGCCACAAGCCAGGAGAGATGTGGGTGAGCTCGGTGGTTCCTGGCAGCATTGCAACCGAGCTCCCTGCTGCTAACTGCAGGTGATGTACCCTCCCTCTGGGCAAGGTTTTTGTGCTCAGCCTTGGCACTGATGGCAGGCTCCAGAGCTCTGGGACCAGAGCAGGCACCCTCTGTCTGCCTGCACTTACCTGCACTGATGGGCTCTACACAAGAACTAAGTGCTTGATGCAGCTGCAGCGACTGTGAGATGCACACTGCTGTCACCTGAAAGTGAGCCAAGGCAAATAGGGAGAGGAGTGCTGGGGGCTCCTTCTTCCTTATCCCCTTCCAATCACTGGAAATTTGTTACTGGTGACACAAAAAATATGGTAGGATACACTAAAACACCCAAGTCTCAGCAGTCAGAGCAGGACTGCTGCTGGTCTTTCCTGTCCCTGACCTGCTGCACTTTTGAAGTTCACACGATTACCCTTCCCATTCTATATTCCTTCACTAATGTGATTTGACAGTGGGTCAAAATGAAACAATTGCTATTTTGCTGAAGCTTAAATAAAAAGGAAAAAATTGGAGATAACTAAAACCCAATGTCTGGCCTCTCCTAATCCTCACTTTTCCTTTGACATCAACTTGTTGATGAGAAACCACTTAACTTGTGGAGTGAGTAAATGTGTTGGTTACAAAAAAAAAACCTAACCAACCAACCAACCAACCAACCCCCCCCCCAAAAAAAAACCACCAAACCCAACACTGAAGGGAGGAGAAAAATCACAGCTTTTTCAGTCCCATGAAATACATCTGATTCATTCAAAACTTAGAATAAAATGCAGGGATTAAAAAAGTTTATTCCACAACCCCCAGCACTCCATGTTTCTGTAAAAACTCACATTTTTCAGATGGTTCCAAGATACATCACAGATGTGAGGTTTATAATTTCATCATCACCCTGTGAGTTAAAAAACAAACATGAAACCTTCTGCCATCCATTAGTGAATTAATGTCAAATAGGTGAAAGAAGTTTGTACTTCAGCTATTCAGCCAGCCAAAAGAAAAAACAAGAAAAAACACCAGCAAATCAGTGTGGTTTGTGTCCAGGGAGGAGGTGGTTTGCCCTCACTATGCTGGACAGCCCTTCGAAGGCCCTGGAGCATCGCTCTGCCTGGGGAGTCAGGCCAGTAAGTGCCAGAGCCTTGCATCCTCCCAGGGCCCAGCAAGGGCTGCAGCTGGCAGGGCGGGTCCACACAGGAAGAGGAAAGCTTGCTGCTTCTCTGGCAGCTCAGCAACCTTTTCGAGGAGCACACGGGAATCATCTCAGCAACATCTTCCTGGAAGAGGGATATGGGTTATGGTTTGCTGCAAATACTCCACTGCTATCATCCTCTCAAAGCCCAGAGGTTTTGGATTTGATTTTTACCCACTGATGCTTTATCCATGCAGATGCCCTAATCTGAAGCCATGGCAAAGTGGTCACATCTCTGCGGAGCTTAGGGATGGGAGGCTGGGCTCATGAGGAGCCTTCATGTCAGACGATCCTGCCAGCAAACTGGGACATCTGGCAAAAGAGTCATGCTGCTCCTTACCAGTGGCAAGAGCACTCCCTCCATCCCTGCAAAGCAGTCTACGGCCTGGGATGGAGTATCACAGGACAGTTACCATGTTGGAACTCAGCCCTGAGGATGAGCTCACAGCTGCTTCCCAACATGGTATGGCTGGAAGGACTGGGATGGGATGAGTTGGGGTGCAGGGAAAGAACTAGGAAAACATTTGATCAGGTTGAAAATAAACCTCTGCAAACATTTCCCTCCTTTCTGCCAATATCTCCCTCCTTTCTCAGCACTTCACAAAAAAGAATGCTGCAGAAGGTGTGTTTGCTTTTAATAATGAACAAAATACCCCAATTCTTTCTTATTGAAGACTTACCACTGATTGCTGTCCCCTGTGCTTGTCTCTTTTTAGACTGCTGTCCCTTCATTCTTCTGAAGGCAGGCAGAGGAGTGCCCAGTGCTGCACTGCTGGGGTTCAGCAAGTGGGTCAGATTTGGTACAGGACCCCCAGGGACTGCTCAGCTGCAGAGAGCTGATTAAAGTTTCCATATTATTTTCATCTCAGTGGTGTCAAGACGATTCTTCATTAGGTGCTTTGTTCCAGTAACTCCTCATCACACACGCAGGCACTGAGAGGGGGGTTCACCTCACACAGCTTCAGACATCCAAAGCACAGGAGTCCACATCTCAGCCAGATTTCTGGTCTCCCACACAGTTGCTGGAGGACAACAGCCATTATCAGAGGGAAACCCAGTTATCTTAGACACCTGTCTTAAGATGAGATGGCTCCAGAGCGTTTTGTCCTGATAGTTCACACTATGGCCAGCAGAACTATGCTGTGGCAGAACTGCCCTACCCCAGGGAGGGGTAGAAGGTGCTTCCCTTCTTTGAGGGAAGAAGGTGCTGGGGAGTACCAGAGCTCTGAGCATAAAGGCAGAAAGACCCAAATAATGCATCCTGCCTTCACTACACTGCACATCAGTCCCTTTCACCCAGGACCTCTATTACAGCTGGTGATGGGGTCAGTGGCTCTGACTCGGGAAGAGGTGACTGGTCCGGGGAGATGGTCCCGAAAGGAATCGCCTTCCCGAGGCCCGGTGTCTTCCCTCAGCTGTTGGCAGGAGGGCCCTTGCAGAGACTGTCAGCTCTTTAGTGATTATCAGCTCGTGATTCCGCTGACCTCTGCGGGCCAGCCTCCAGCCCAAGCCAGACCAGAGAGAGAGACGAGAGGCTCGTGTGGCTGGTTCCACACAGAGGTAGCTTTATTGTTGGTCCCCTCCGACGAAGGGGAAAGCCAGGGACGAGAACTCTCTCTGAGCCCCACAGGGCCAGAGGGCTTGCTTTTATAGGGATATAGGGGATGGGTGATGGCCAATGGGTTACAAAGGATCTACATAGGGTCTCCTAAAGGATTGTGGGTCTGTCTTTTCTCGCCCGTGACCAAAGAAGTGGTTGCCTTTCCAGGGAGTCCTGCTGGGTGATTGCGAAATCTCTTATCTCAGCAGAGATCCCTCCAGGGCAGGGGCTGGGCATATCCCACAGACCTCTACATAATAAGCCCAGTATTTTTGACTAAACCTGCAATGCTAGAGAGACATTGCCCTTTCCTCCAGAATCTGGAAAAGGACATAGAAATTCTAAAGGTTCCTCCTCACCTCAAACCTGCTGACCAAAACTTTCTTCCCCTAAATGTGGCAATCAAGTCACCCCCTTGCCAGCCTTCATCCCCATTAACCAAATACACTGTGCTCCTCAAGCCTGGAGTTCTCGTTTGGCAAACCCAAATTATCTGTGGCTTTCCATGAATTCTTCCTGGCACTTCCCCTTCCTTCTTCAAGTACAGACACCAGGCAGTGTGTCTCCCTTTAAAAGGACGGAATCATGAAAGTCCCTGCTTCTACCTGCTCTCCAGAGTTGCAGGGCTCCTTTCTGCCCCACAGCTCCATCATGAGCTTGCTTTCACATGATTACACACGAGGATCCCATGGACTCTCCCTGACACTGTCCTCCCCAGATGGGCTCCCACACACTATAGACAGAACCTGAATTCTTTGTTCCCAACTACACACATTCAACTGCCATAAATGAGTGTGGGGTTGTTGGTTTTCTCCCCACACTGTGCTATTTAATCAGATTCCAGCCTACAAGGACTGAATACATCCTTACTACTAAAGAGTGTGAGGTGATATTCCCAGACACTGCCCTGCTGCAGGATCCCATGGCACACAATTCCCATGGGCTATGCTGCAGTGATGAGTTGGTCCTCAGGTGTTTGTTAAATCAGAGCTGGCATTAGGCACCATCCATTCCTGTGGTCACTGGATGCCCAAGATAACCAAGGTAGAGTAGCTTTGGCCACCCATGCTGAAATTTAAATAACAAGCCCAATTTCATCCTCCTTCTGGAACAATTCAAAAGCAACACAGCGTGATGAAAGGACAAGAGAACAGACAGGTTTTGTTGTCTGCATGCTACCAAGGCAAACTTTTCATGGAAACTCAAAAAACCTCCCAGAACACCCTGACTATGTGATTCATAAATTCTAAGAGCTGACAGAAACCAGCAAAATTATTTTGTCTGTCCACCTGCCTAATAAAGACCACAGAATTTCATACAGTGATTTCTGCCCGAAGCCCAGCAATTTGTGGTTCAAACAAGAGTATCTCAATCAGCCCACTGTCCACCTTTGATGTGAGGACGTCCAATGAGGCACTAACCACTTCCCATGCTGTCAAAAACTGGCTCTTCTACAGGTTGCCTGCATCTCTTTACCACTGCATAACTTTCTGTAGCCTTCCCAAGGACATTAAAATTTTTAAGCATTTTTAACTTCTCTGTCAAAACTCTCAAACCATCAAAAAGAGGGAAAACACAGATTCTGAGGCACAAAAGACTAAGCAAGTACAGAGAAAAAGAAGAATAACGGAGCATCTCTATGCACCCTTCTGCTGTGATTAAATGGATGAAATCAACATTAAAATGCAATTCAAGGTGCACTCATTTTCCCACTCCAGGTAACAGTGGAAAAGTTATTTTGGTACAAAACAGAACAAAAAAATGCCTAGTGTACACCTGTGTGACTTGTAAGGAAAGCACATTAGTTCAGTTACAAAACTAGTTTTTCCTGACACTTATAAGGCTTGCTACAGTTTCACAGCAATAAATATTTCCACAGCATAGACCTGGAGTGGACAGAACAACATCCACTTCAAAACCAACCCCTGAAAGATCAGCCTAGTAAAAAGACACCTCACTGCTGAACACCCCTTCTGACTTTTTGTTTCCAAATGTCTGTGGTTGGTAGCACTGATGGGGAAAAGAAAAAAATTTTTTCCTTTTTTAAGGAAACAAGCCCAAAATGGCAGCAGTCCAGAAAGCTACTAGCCCAGACTCCTCTAAGATGAAAAAATATTTATGTTGAGCACAGAATTAACACAAGCCCTTCTTCCTTCTATACTGTAAGTGCAGCATTTGATGACAACCTTGGTGATGAAGTTCCTCCACCCACAGACCCACAAGAGCCCAGGCAACAGCCTTGAGACTCCCCTGTAACATCAGCCTGTGTTGGAGGATGGCAGGGGGCTTCAGGCACCATCTCCTAAATCCACTCCAGTTCCTGTTCCACTAAGTAACCATATTCACATTTAATAAAACCAGGCCAGAAGGTTCATTCCAACAGTGTCTCTTTTACTGCCACTTTCAAAGAGATGCTTTCTCACCCTCTGTCTGCATTTGTGCTTTGGCCAAATTTGGGCTGAAAACGCATTGTCAGGATGGATATCTATGGTTCCATGGTTCAGACTCTGCTGGGATGAGCCTGGCTTCATTTTCTGCTCCCCACCCAGAGGGACTAATCTCACCTGCAGAGCAGGTAAAGGTGCAGCTCCCACTTGTGAAGGTGCTGAGCTGGTTCTGGTCAGCGTGTGCTGCCAGTGAAGGTACTGAATGCTTGTGTAGGGTGTCTTGGGGGGGCTGAGGCCCACGCTTAATTGCACGTTGCGTGGTCTGGTCAGCGGTGGCTGCCAGTGAAGGTACTGAATGCTTGTGTAGGGGGTTCTGGGGGGGGCTGAGGCCCACGCTTAATTGCACGTTGTTACAGCCATACTTTTTGTGAGGTGATAGCAGTAACACCTCTGGCCATGGCTTTCCCAGCTGTCCATGAGGTCCTGCTACCTAAACCAGACACAGAACTATGGCAACAGGAGCAGTACCCATGTGGAGAAGAACAGGACACGTAGGCTGATGAATTAGGCACTCATCTAACAGGGCAGGTCTACACAAACCATCTAGTGTTTTATTGTATGTGAAACTTCAGACTGTTTTAAGGCAGAGCTAAGGTGCTCTTCTTTACTTTAGGCACCACAATTTTGTGCCTTGAAACTCTTACATCAATTAAAATTCTGTGTTAAAGTGTACGAGTGCAATCCAAACTGGCACAACCTGTGTGAAACAAAAGTGCACGTGAAGCAGAACAGTTGGGCCCCATTTCTGTACACACAGACCTGCAGAAATCATAATGTAAAGATGCTGTATGGCCATATAACTGCACTGACTCTGAAGGAATTCATACTTAACAGTGGTTCAGTTGAAAAGGTGTTGCTTCTGAAAAAAACAAAAGCACTGTTTTTTGAGGTCCTGGGTAACCAACAGTTAAAGCTCTGCTTTCAAATCATCCATCCATCCTGAACTGGTCAGAGCAGGTAAAAGAAGCAATCCTCACAGTGCAACAGCGCAGAAGACGGAGTGAAACCCCACAGCCAGTTTAAGTATAAGCCACACAGTTTCCATTACTGCTACTGTAGTTGATTTTGCAACTCTCTTTTATTTTTCACCATTTCAGCTGCTAGTTTGTGGGAAATATTTGGGGAAAAGAAAAAAAGAAAAAGAACCCAAAACCCCAGAGACTGCCCATCCTTGACAGGGACAGTCCTGGCATGCTTGGAATGTGTAAAACCACAAAAGAGCCATTTCTGTTCGTATGTTACTCCATATGAAATCCTCTTTTAAAGAAGACTCAGTACTGCAAGCTTTAGGCACTCAGCAGAGCCCCTTTAGGATTGCCTTTTACTTTGAAATGTGACTTATCAGCTGAAGCCCAGGCGGGTTTGGGTATCTGACTGTTGTGCCCTTTGCTTTGAACTCCAGGATCGTTACATGCACGGCCACCAAACTGGTCAAGACATTTTCCTCCCCTCCTTTGTCCCCAGGCTCAGGATAGATAAAAGCTGCACCAGGCTTGCTGCCTCACCAACGCCAATTTGACTGTTAATTTTACATTTAAGGAAAAAAGCAAAAAATAAAACCCAACACCACACACAATGATTATCATCACTGTTACCCACACAAAGGCCAGAGCAACCACAGCATGATTCAACAAGACCTGGACTGCAGTGGGTATCTCTGGACACACATGAGAATGTTCTTTGGCAATGCAGTTCTGCAGCTCTCTGACATGTCCTTTTCTGCTTCTGAGTCTTTTTTCACCCTCACGAGCTGTTGTAACATCACTGTGATGCTGCAGCTGGCAGCAGGGTGGTAGCCTGGTGAGAGCAAGGCTTTGATCAGCTCCATCCACGTATAGGGACACCTACAGGGCACAGGCTGAGCAGATGCCCAGGGAGGTTGTGGATGCCCTGCCCCTGGAAGTGTTCCATGCAGAGTTGGAAGGGGCCCTGAGCAACCTGATCTAATAGAAGGTGTCCCTGCCCATGGCAAGGGGGTTCAACTAGACTATCTTTAAGGTGCCTTCCCACCCAAACCAGTCTGTGATTCTATGTGAGTTTGCTTTGCTGGAGCAATGAGGCAATCAACTCATGCCACTGCATTACTGCAGTGCTGCCCGCACCATCTCTTGAGGTGCCTTAGGTCAAATCCTGCTCCTTTTTAAGTTACTAGGTAAACTTTTTGCTGGCTTCTTCTTCCTTTTTATATCTCCTTTTCTTCTTTCCTGAGGTTTCTGGGATCACCTTTCCAGGTAGATCATCACTACAAGCATGTGGCAATCTGTAGTGTGAGGCTCATGTCTAGCTTGAACTTCAGAAAGCACCAGATCAATGCAAGATCAAGCTGAAACACAGGGACTGTTAACCCCAATTTCCAGCACTCACTGCCTTTTGTTTGTGCAGACTGACATGGAGCCCTGCGAAATGCAAGCACTGTAGTTCATAAGCAAGAGGTCTGGCAGAACAAACATTAAAGACAGTAAGAAAACACAGGCAAAGAAGTATCTTGTAGAGAACTGAAAAAAGAAAAGATAAATGATAAGCAGGAATTCCCCAGTGGGCTGAGTTTATCAGTGTGATTGCTTTCAGGACTTTTTTTCTTGTTGTACCACCTTGATTTGCATACAAAGCATCTCTAACAGGAAATATCATCTGTCCTGGAAAAAAAAAAACCAAGAAGGATAAGGATTTTTGCTGCCAAGAGTAAAATGTCTTTTGGCACCATGACATGCCAGAAAGCCCCTCTCCTCACAAAAGCAACTTGCAGTGGCACATTGCAGCTCTTCTTCGCTCCTTGCTCTGCTTCCCATCCCAGGGGCAGCAGTGCTTGCAGCTCCTCAGGAGAGCTTCCACAGTTAGAAAATCTGAAAATGAAAGAAAAAACAAGCAGGTGAGTTGATTTGCATTCCAGATTCACAATTAACACAGCACCAAATTAGCTTGTAGGAAGTGGAAGAGTAAAAAGGAAAACCGCCAACTTGAAAATGCAAATCTTCACCCTACTACAGTCACAAGCCACAGCCAGGATTCCTACGGGCTAGGAAGGCACGAGTAAGAACCCATTTTTCACTACTTTTTCAATGTGGTCACTTCATGAACTTGACAGTGGCTTGTGATATTCATTCCTATACCATATATAGCCAGTTTCATTTCCTGAAAAGAACATGAACGGAAAAGCAGAAAACCTTTAAAATGATCGTAGTCTTTCTTCAGAAATCATGTCTTTCTGCAGAAGGACAGGTCTTTCTGTCTTTTCTTTTGCCTTTTTGTCTTTTATTGCTACCTTCCTACACTAAAAAAAAGGCATTTATTAAATTAGTACAGAATAAGAAATGGATCTTTTCCCAAGGCTCTTGGATCTTAAAGAATATAGGTTGCTGCTTTGAAACTCACACACCAACTTGGCAGCACAGCATGGAATCAGAGAGTTTTGTTTGAGTATGGTATACATACATGGATCCATACTATTCCTCTGCACAGGGCTCCCAGGGGTCATGGTTCAAGGCCACCAGTGAGCACAGTGAGCTATGTTCCACAGCCCTGTGCGCTGCTATTGTGGGACCTCAGCTCTCCGTGGCCATCAACAGTCACAGCCCCACGGGAAGCACAGCAGCGAGTAAAATCTTGCTTTCCAGATGAGTAAGTGAGACAGTGGTAGTTATAACACTACACCTCTTTCTGCAGAACTCAGGTCATCTGTCTGGGCTCTGTCCCTCTCCCTGTGGGAGCCCACACCATCAGCAGGGAGAAGAAGTCTTTGCCACCCCAGGGCTCCTCGATACTCCTCTCCTGGCTGCTGTGAAACACTCAAGCTTTCCAAGCACAGTACAGGGGTCTTATTTAAGCAACCATGTAGGCACAGCTCAATGTCCCAGCAGCTCTGCCACTCCTCAAGGGCTGGGATAGTTGTTAGGACCACAGGCCAACTGGACCTTAGGAAAGAAACTGCAGCAAAGACCAGCAGCATACTGGGCTGCAGGAGCAGAAACAGCCAGGTGACCTCAGCATTCATTAGACCCCATATAGACACTGCATCTAGTTTTGGTACAAGAAACATGTACAAGAAACACACTGACAAACTAGAGCAAGTGCAGTGGAGGAGCACTGGTGGACTTGCCTGAAGAGAAGAGGCTGTGGGAGCTGGGCTTGTTCAGCCAGGGCAAGAGGTGGCTTTGAGGGATCCAGAAGCAGGCCCAGCACCTGCAGGGAGGTGATTGGGAACACAGACATGGGTTCACATAAAGAAGGACTTGACCAAAGTCATGAACAACCTGGTCTGATCTCACAGCTGACCCACCCAAGATCCCTTTCAGCCTATATTATCCTATAGACCATCTTCTAGCCTCTGCCACCAGTGCAAAGGCTTTGGAGGAAAGGGTGGGAATCACTCAGTGCTCAGGGACCGCAATATCGCCCAAGTGAAAGAGTTGGAGAAACAACCACATCCCAAGACCATGAAAGCCCAGAAGGCACCCCTGGGCACTGTGTCTTATGCTCCCCTCTGAACACGACAAACCCCAGTGCTGCATGCAGTCCCACAGTGACCCACACATGCAACTGTTCATCTCAGTTTGGGCATCAGTGGCCAAGGAACCTTTGTCCGTGTCCCATCTGCAGTGCACACACAGCCATCTTTCTCCCATGTGTATGTGTGTAAGTACACACACAGAGTTCCAGAACAAGCAGGATTCCCTAAGCCCCAAGTACAGGCCAATGCATGTACTCCACACTGCCCAAGGCAGCAGCCTCTGCTCCACAGGATGGAGATGCCTCTGCCCCACCAACTTGAAAGCTCTGGTGTGGGATGATCCAGCTACACTGTCAACATGGCCATATCATCTTCTCTTTCCCGTGTGTCACAAAGAGTGTTGGAGCAATGTCTTGCTTTCAGTCAAAATAGCTTATTTTGCTAGGACACAGGAAATGTTCACAACTGAGAATATGAAAAGGGACCTTACAGACAACACTACCGAGCTCCAGCTTCTCAAAAGGATCCATACAAACTACAAGGTGACTGTAGCAAGTATTGGGTTGGCAGAAAGGAAGAGGTGGAAAAGGAGAGGTTCATCTTCTCACCCCAGGTCACCAAGAAAGTCAGTGGCAGAGCCATAAATAAACCTCCTCCCCGCTATCCCAGAGTCTGGATGCTCCCTGTCCTCCTCATGCCTCTGCTTGATAGCCAAGCTGTGCTGGGAGGTAAAGCTGCCCTCCTCACGTGGCACATAACCATGCTTCTTTTTGGAGACCAAAAGACCCCTTGCCTAAGGGATGCTAGCTCCCCACCAAAAGTCAGTCCTGACCAAATATCACCTTTCAAAAATGCAAACTTGCATCCGCATTAAGAAACCTGTCCAGCTTTGATAATATGCTTGCCAACATGTTCTGAGATGTGGTCTTGTCTCACAGGGCCTTAGAGGCTCTAGGGGTTTATCCACATATGATTTTTTTGGTACTTGGAAGTGAGACCAGCAAGCATTTTTACACCTACCTATTCAAAGAGTTTTATTTTCAGTACAAAAGCGGGTATCAGACCACTCAGTTTCAACTTCTGCTGAAATTCCTGTGTGACCCAGGACAGCTCATTTCAAGCAGTTCTGAGTCCTCATAGTGACTTGTGCTAAACTAAATTTCTGTAACTGCACCCATACCAACGTCTGCATAAATCAGCAAGAGAAACCACAGCTTCAGTCAAAATTAGTACCTTCATACAGAAATAAAGATTAAAAAAACCCATGTCCACCTCCTTGTTGATAGGTAAGCTCTTGAAGCCAGATATACCTTCAGAAACAGCCTCCCTCTCCTCTTTCTACCCTCCCATTCCTTCAATCTCTGAGCTAGGCCTCAGGGCAATACTTTGCAACCTTGTTTGCCAGAGGAGAAGGATGCTTTCTGTCTGGGAAGCCGGGAAGACTGTGCTGGAGCAGAGCAGACCCCGGGCATGCAATTACCCAGGCAGCAACAACAATATGTTAATTCACTGGATCACTCTGAAATGAAGCACAGTGCAAGTCCCTGGAAAAAGTGAAAAGGAGCCTGTTAAGGAAACTGTGTGAAGGCCTTGTGCACAGCAGCCCCTTGGAGTCCAGACAAGGACAGACTTTGCACAGACATCATTTTTAGACCTGAACTGGCAGCCAGCATGCCTGCTCTTCCCACCGCAGAGCATCCAACGGGAGTGAGGGGAACCACGCTCAAGGCTGACAGGGGACATCGGGCAACATCCTTATTTTTAAGAGCTACAGACACATGGATTAGCCCCTGCAAGGGGCATCTGTGCAGCACTCACCCTGGGCAGATCACAGTCATAATGCTACACACCCTCTGTCAGTGTCCAGAGATTCCTCATACTTTCAGGAGAGCAGTCTTCTCCTTGGTGTCCGCAGCTGCCAAGTTCACATCCCATGCTCAACTCCTCTATTCAGTTGTCCAGAGCTCCTTATGTAACTTGTCCTCCAACAACAAACAACAAAGCCAACATAGCAAGGAGAGAAGAAGACTGAAATGGACCTTTGGTGAATTTGCTGTGAGAAGTCAATGCCCTCAGAAGGTCAGCACTGACTGACTACCTCCTGGTGCATCATCCTTCTCCTGCTGACTAACTCCTCCAACACCCAGACAGAAACTATGGCCTTGTGATGGCATCATGACAGAAGTAGTCTTGCACTCCTAAATCAGAAGGGATGCCTTGCTGCAGGCAGGAAAACTGGCCTCCCTCCTAGGGAAAACGGACAGAGGAAGAGTCACAAAGATCTCTACTACCTCCCTATGTTGGACTGACTGCCCACCTGCATACTATGAATGCAGCTTCCAAATATCACAAACCTTCTTGACAAGCAAGCAATGATTTCATCAAAGGCAAGAGCAGCTTTAAACCAGCATAGCCTCTTGTAGAGAACTTTCTGTTGTAATCCATACATAGATTAAACTCACCAAGTGGAAGACTTGCACACCAAAGCTCTTTCTACATAAGGCTGTTGACCACTGAGCTGATATATTGAGGTCAAAGGCTCATCTGTGCCAACACACTTCTTCAGGAATGCAAGTGTGGCTTTCATGCAAAAATACAGCTGTTACCCTGAGGAGCAGGGGCAACCAGTTTAATGCCAAGAAGTTTAAATTCAGTTCTTACATTGCACCAAAACTCCTGGGTTCCTGCACAAACGGGATTAGCAGCAGCAAATATCCAGAGAAAGTCTTCTGCTAGCTTCTGCTATGCACTGGCTTTTTTGGAGACAGTTTCTTAAGTGTAAGACTAAGAGAAATCTTGTTTAAAAATGCACCTGTTTTGCATGGATTGAGTTTTGCTCTCCAAGGAGATGGGGAAAGTAAAACACAAAACTAAGCTGCAAAGACAACAGTGCCTAGACATGAGGCCTGGCCTTTGCAGAACTCCTGATGGCTGTCGCTAAATGGGAGCACTATGCTGCCAGATGACGTGTCCCAGACAAGGTGAGTTTCCTGAAAAGCACTGACAACACGCGGTTAAAAGCTTGGTTCAGACAAGCAGCGAAACACGTCTGTTTTCTGAGCTGAAGGTTTTTGAGCTGAATATTCAACACTTTCCATGTTTGCTCTCTCACAGGTTATCTGGGCTGCACAATCAGCAAAACTGCAAAAACACTTGCTGGGGCTCAGCTACCAGGCAGTCTGTAATGGAGCTGTTCTGGAAGAAAACAGAAGTGTTATTGTGCTCGCGGCTGTCCCAATACAATTAGTCATATGTGATGGTGAGATACGCGTCCTCACAGAGCTCTTACTGCCTTGTCAACAGATGAAGTCAAAATGAAAACATCCTAACCATCAACAACTAACCTGAAAGCTGAACCATGAACCCTGAAAGCAGCCTCAATGTTACAAAGAGATTTCTTCCCTGCAGAAGAAGACAGCTGGAATCCTTCCACCTGTCCTCCTTTTCTTCTTCTCATATAATTTCTTGACACTGCTCAATGGAATAACGTTTTTTTCTTTCATCTCTCCACTCAAGCAAACCTTCTCTCCTCCAGCTGAGTGATGCTGTAGGGCCAGAAGAAACCACACTTGAGGGAAGAAGAATAAAAGGCCAGAGCTTGGGTGGTGGGAAACAACATCCCAGTTATCTTCTCTGCGTTACCTCAGACAACTTCCCCAATGCTGCTTTGTCTCATTTCCCCACTGAAATAGCAAGTTCTCCAACATACTGGGTGACTACCTGGCCTGGTGTTACCAATCTGGGGTTAATACTGACAAAATCAGAGGAGGCTGATGGTGTGCCTAAGCTTCCCTTACACGTCAGCATCTCATTCGGTCACACAGCGATATTCAGCACAACCCAGACCATGGCTTCATGCAGCATTTCTCTACTTGTACACTTCACAAACATCTCTGTTGGTGTCTTTTAGCTCCAAAGGTCTTGGCAAACATTCCCTATCACAAGAGCACCACTTCCATGGTGGAAGCTTAGGAAATCCACTTTCTCTCTTCACCACTTGACAGACACGATTTGACAGGACATATTTTTGCATCTAAACTAACGAGAGATGGAGAGGACTGTCAAACAAATGGGTGGAGTTCGGCTCATGGCTGGTACCAGGAGTAGAACATCAGAATGCCACTCAGTTGTTGGGACTTCTCTAGCTGGAACGTTACCTGTCCAGGAGGCACTACACTGATCTCAAAAGGATCCTGTGGTCACTGAAAGAAGGACCCTGGATCTATGCATGCATTGCACGATGGCAGACCTGGGAGCAGACACCCAGCAGTTCCTCTTGATAACCATTATGGAATTCATTTGGAAAGAAAATTCTTTTTCAGAAGCCTCTTCCCCAGCACTTACAAATCTTTCAAGATGCAATTTGCACTGCCAGGGCTCACAGCAAAGTACAAGGGGAAGCATGCTCTGCTCCATGCTGAGGGTGGCCAGCAAGACAATGAGCTGCTCAGTGGCTCCACATCCATGTCAGAGCTCGTAACGGAAAACAAATCTTCCAGATTTGGGTGACTCCCAGGCCAAGTCTCAACCAAACCCACACATCTGCGCTCAAGCCAAAGAGCAGACACACAGCAAGACTGAAGAGCAATTGCTGTAGGTTGCCATGGCAGTGTGCATGGGTGATTTTATCACCCTTATCAGCTGCCACAGCACTTACGTTCCATTATCAGAGAACACTGGTATTTTTTTAAGGGTGAAATAGGTGGGAGAAGCAGAAAATCAGTGTCAGCCAGAAGACAGAAGTCAGCACACAAAGCAGGAGCCCTTGCTTTGAACGAGCTGCCTCCCAAGGGCACACGGACATTTACCCAGCCCCGGGCTTGTGCTGGAGATGACGGGTGATGCTGGGCTGCCCAGCAGCCCCCAGCCCAATGAGCTCTGCCCTGCACAGAGGGATGCACAGCCCTCCAGGGAGCACAGCAACAGCAAGCGGAGGGTACTCGCCTGTGCTCTCCACGGAGCCGAGGGAAGTAGGTCAATCCTTCTGCTTTGCTGAGCCTTTTGGCAGGTCGGCGCTGTGCTGCCGTCGCCACTCGCAGCTCGTCACTTGCGCCGCGTGACAGCCACGTCGTTCAGAAGTTAACGAATTCAATACATCTAATTAAATCAACCTTGGCATCCATTCAAAACCCATCTCATGGCTTTTTTTTCTTCCTGCCTTTTTATTCCCTGCGTTTGTTATAAAGAGACCCAGCGAGGAGAGATGCAAGAGAAGGTTGCCAGGGGGTGAGCCAGTTTTTATCTCTTTATCTCAGTTTTTTATCTCTTCTTTATCTCAGTTTTTATTTCCCTGCTGCTCTCCTATCATAGAATCATTAAGGTTGAAAAATATCTCCAAGATCATCAAGTTGTTGCAGAGATGCTTTGTTTTCCTCAAGGGAATTAAACAAATCCACATGGCATTACTCCTTATGCCTCTTTCTTCCTCCTGTGCCCTAGACAGAATGACCTTTTCCATCTCCTTGCAGACTTTGCAAACAGAGTCCAACACACCCTGGCAATCCCTTGGCTGCTGACTCTCACCACACTGAACATGGACTTGGCAAGCAAGCCAAGCTGGCATGGCTGGCAAAGGGAGGGCACATCAAAGTGTGACCTGCAGCCTCTGGGCTGGGCTGGACACTCTGCAAGGAGGGAGCACATCTTCCACCACCAGACTGAGCAAAGCCAGAAAGCAGAAGGGAGAACCCTGGAAGAGGCTCATGCCAGACAGGGTCTCCTCTGGCTGCTCTCCCATGCAGCTCCCAACTTACACCATATGCCAGCACTGCTTGATGGATGTGGTCGTGAACATGGGATCACACTGGAGAAGCCATCCAAGACAGGCTAGTGGATGGCCACAGAGCTCTAGAAAAAGACCGCAGGATGAGGGGCTGCCATTTCCACCACATCCTCGGTGACACTGGGACACACTGGAGCGCTGCCCACATCTGCCCTCTTTCACAGACTGACATGGACACTGGGATCACCCTGTCCAATCTCCCATGTCTCTTCACTATAGCAGATCCTTCCTCTTCCACCAGATCTTCTGCCATGTCCTCCCTGCCCTGTGACCGCCACCCGAAGTCAGGATGATGACACAACCCGCTGCCTTTCTGTGCCATGACTCACAGATGCCAACAAAACTGCCATTCCCAGTTGCAGGAGTTTAATTAAAGGCATTTGGATCATCCCAGAAGAACACTCTTCTGGCCTGGATCCTAGGAGAAAGTTTATTGTTTTTCCATTTCTTCATGTTTTCTATAGCCTTGCTCAACTGGGGAATCAGGACTAGGGAATATGCCAGGTGCTACCAGACCAAGGCTATGCTGTTTCTTTCAACCAAGCATTGTTTCCTACTTAGATTGATATGAAAGATCTCTCTGCCAAAGAGGGAAGTGTTTTGTATCTGTATGATGGCATTACACACAGAAATTCACCTGCAGTCTGTTCCCTGCTATCACCTCAAAGCCGTTCTTGGCCCACCTGCTCAAAATGCAGCTGTTTACCTTCCATGTCTGCACTATTTCCTCTCCTTTAATCCACTCTCCATCAAAATAGCTCCTAAAATACTCACAACAATTCTGGGTAGCTCTTCCTCCAGTCTTCTGAAATGACACCATGCTGTGGTGTTGCTTTGCTGCCCAGGAGAAGTCAGTGCACTGGAAAAGCTCTGGCTCCCAGCACTGCAGCTGCTGCAGATGGGTGTCGTTCTCCTGGCAAGAAAGGACATTTCATGCAAAACCTACTGCTCATCCCTTCCTCAGGACTATGAAAATAGTCTTAAAAGCGCTTTGTACTCCTCTGGTATGTACCAGAAGAGTACAAAATATTCCTTTGCCCCCTGGTAGAGGATGTTACACGAGTCTCTTCGTGAGCGCAGGAAGTTGTTTCTCTGCAAGAAAGCTGCCCCTCCTCACACAGGAAAGATGATGTGCAATGCTCTGCCAGGCTCAGGATCAACAGTGCCCTCTGACCCCTTCCTTGCCTTTTGCATGTCAGCCATGCACATGCCAGGCTGTGCACAAGCAGAGGAGTACTCCTGGGTTGGAGGAAAGTAATGGGAGTAGGGGATACAAATTCAGGGCAATTATCCTGGCTGCTGTGAAACAGCACATCTTCCCCAACAGCACTGCTGTCTGTGAGAGTCTCTCCCATGTGCTGACTACTTGCTCTGTGAAAAACACATTTACATTTCTGTTTACATTTCCTTCAAACTTGTGGAGGGCTGTGAGCCCTTGGCACAAGAACCCTCTGCACTCCCTTGGAGGAGAGAGGCCTGAGGGCAAAAAGAACCTCCCAGAGATAAGCAACCTTCCTCGGGTCATGGTGACAAAGGGAACCACCCCCAGCATGCCTTGTTTCTATATGGTAATAGCCTGTACCCAGCTGGGTAATTGGTTTCTACCCCACCCCCTGCCTTTCCCACAAAAAGCCCCTGTTTCTGCCCCTGAGGAGGGAGCCTTTGTCCCTGGCCTTACATTCACAGACAATTAAAGCTACCTCTGTTAATGCCAAATGAGGTTCCTGTCTCTCTGTCCCCGAGTTCTCCTTGGGTGATTTCACAAAGAGCTGATTCACAAGGGCTGGAATCACTTGTAGCTGAGAAATTGCTACACTTGTTGAAATCACCTGCTGCCCAGGGAGGCCTGCCACTGCCCCTGGAAGAGCTGTTCTTTGCAGGATGCTCTCTGTATGAAGGTCCTGGCACACCAGTGCTGACCAGCATCGGACCCCCTGCGATACAAACTGATCAGATTTGAGCAGGGCAGTTACATGACCCCATACAACAGAAGCCTTCCTAGCCATGCCGGTGGCACTGGGTGCTGCATGAATGCAGAGGAAGAGGCAGGCTTGGAGGAGATGCAGGTGACCCCAAGAGAAGCCAGGAAGAGCAAAAGCCAACAGAGTTTCAAGCAGTGGTCCCTCATGGTGCCCAATTAACCAGCAACTCTCCTTTGCAGAGCAAAAGTTAGTGAGAGATTCTGGTGGGTTTAAGAAGGGTGGGTGACGGGAGCTGCTCTGACTTTCAAACACAGAAAGAAATGGGGTAACCACTAAGTGCAGAGCAAACACCACTGTCTGTGGGGTTCTGGGCTCTTCACAGTGGATTTTGCAACTGGCTTTCTTCAAAGGATGAAGAAGTGTAAGCAAGACCCATCTCTGTGTTTCACATTACTGTTCCAATCAGGAATGATACAGTTTACAATGATGTGGTTTGGACTGCTGAAACACATCAGGTTCTAACCTCTACAACACAGACCTAGGAGCTGCTGGAGCAGAGACAGGAGAGCAGTGATTTGCACTTCCACAGTGATAAAGAAACCAGAAGCTGCCTTTGACACTCATACACATACAGCATGTTAGTGAGTGCAAGTGGAACGGTGTCCTTAGAGGAAGAGCCATCAGCTCAGCATCATCTTTGCACTCTATTTTTTATGTTTTCTCTTGAATAACCTTCTGATGCAAGAAGTCCAAAAAGATAAACTAATTCTAATGCATTTGGCTTTTTACAACATTTAGGTACATGAGGGACCAAATGGTAGGACAGGTGAACAACCCACATGCCCTTGGAACAAACAGCATCAGCTAGGGAGCTTTGCCATCCCTTCAGCAGCAATTTCTCTTTCTTGCATCTTCCTCTCTCCCAGTCCTAAATGGTGGGTCCCAGGAAAATTACTGGCAGGGATAGGAGAAAAAATTCCAGAGGACCAGTGTTACCAGTGTTTTCAAATCCTGTGCACTCTTCTATGTCTTCCAGGTAACACAAAGCAACTAATATCAGCCTGCTTCAGGGCTGGCCTGGGTCACACCACAGCTGCTTCCAACCCCAACTCAGCCAGGACCAGCCTGCATAGACTTCCCAAAGAGGATCCTCATCGCCCCCCTGAGCCCAGCCTAGCCAAGGTCTACAAAGCACTGAGACAAGCGAGCAGCACAGGGCAGTGCGAGTGATTCAGCCAGCCCAAGGCAGAAGGCTGAGACATTTCACACCACTGCTGCCAATGTCTCCACTGCTGGCAGGAACACTGTGGGGCCACGACAGGAAATTGGGTCTTAATCACCATCTCACTTTTCATTCCCCACTTCAGTTCTGCTATTTTAGCAGCTGCTGCGAGCTGGCTCCACACTTTCAGATGAGCAGCCGTTGGGGCACAGAGTTTAGCTTGAGTGTTTTCAGGCTGCAACTCCAAATGCAAAGAGAAAAATGAAGCTGGGGGAGGCTCAGGGTAGTGATCTGGCAGCAATCAAAGCTTTAAGACACAACCAAACAAGCACCAGTCTCTTGCACAGGCTGACACTACCTGGGACAGGCAGCCAGGCTGGTGAAGCCATATGGGCAGGACACTGGTATTGTGCAGACCTACTGACTGGGCTTGCTGCCCACTTAGGACAGCTGCGAGACATGGTCCAATGCAGATGTGTCTCCAGGTGCTTCCCCTCCTCCTTGTTCATGGTACATCTAAAGACCTGCTGCAGTAGCAGAGCCCGCTGTAGCAGCTCCCTGCTCAAGCTCTGCAGCAGCCAGGGAGAACCCCCCTTGCAGGGAGGGAAATCTGCTGCCACTGTAACCAGAGCAGATGGCAGAGCCAGCCACGTACACCTGCACCAGGGATCATCTAAAAGGGAGAGGGTGTACTGGGACCTGGAAAGAGACATGGCTAGAGCTCACTGGCACAACCATCCACGTGCACCAGCACAAGAATGTGCACCAAATGCCCATCAGCCCATGCTCCCCATGCTCACATGGCCTTTGGACCTCCAGAAGGCAAGTGTTAAAATTGTGAAATCCTTGAGCCAAGACAGAAAGCAACCTTCGTCACAAAACTAATTAAATCTTCGGGAAAAAGGGAAAAGTGACAGTATTTACTGTCCACATACTGCCTCAAACAATAGTATTCCTGAAAAGGTCTCACACTCCTCTTGTGCCATGCCCTGAAGTCCTACCTTTGCCTCCCCATCACATCCATGGGTCACAGCTGCGGTGGGTGCACAGACTGCGGGTGACTCAGCCACTGGCAAATTGCAAATGACCTACACAGAGTTTTCCCTTCTCCAAGCTGGCCTTGATCTGACCACCATCTTCTTCAGAAGTGGATGGAAAGTCAGTCTTGCTGCAAGAAGGGGTCACTAAACTTGCTTTAACACACCCCCCCCCCAGCCCAGCAAAGCTTGGGGCACGAGCATTGCTAGAGCAGGTGTAGGATTCATCTCACCCACCCTAGAGCCATCTGAAGTATCGTATTGAGTCGAAGTGAGCTGGCTGGGGCACGCCACATCTCATCAGAGAAAGGTGTTTGCAGTGTTGGCATCTGTATCCAAACAAGTTGGCACGGGGTGTTTCTGCAGGCGATGAAGAATCTGCCACACAGCCAAGGAAGATGAAGGTGCAATTCATCCCATTCATCAGATCCATCACACCTTAAACCCCATGGACAATGTTGACTAGATCTCCCCTGGCTGCAGCATAAACCAGAAGCTGCACTGCTGACCTACATGGGGAGGGTGCCATGAGATGGCTCCCACCTTGCCAACCAGTCCAGCGTAAAAAAGCAGACACTTCCAGAGGGCAAAACTGCTCTCAAAGCCTAACTTCAGCACCTGACATGTCACTGCCTCCACCTCAGTGCACTCCCAGCCTTCGATCCTCCACCCCTCCAGTTAAGGGGAGGCCGAATAGATATGCCACATTTCAGCTTCCCATCTGGTGCTCCAGTTCTCCCAGTAAGCAAAGATGGGTTTGTGCTCATACAGAGCAAGGGATAAGGTACAGGTACGGCACGCAAAGCCCATCCTTAGCCCTGCCTCTGTGGGTAGCAGCTTTTGGCAAGCGGGCAGGTTGGGAACTAGGAGCAGCAACATCTCAAACAGCTCCACAGGGATCCATTTCACATGAGGATGGTTATCAGAGCATGCAGATGAGTAGTACCTTCAGCACAGCTGTATTAACACAACTCAGTAAAACTCCCTGAGACTCCAAGACAGAAAATGCCACATGGGCAGCTAATTTCCACCTAATAGCACATTTTCCTCTAGCAGAAGTTATAGACTGCAAGTGCTTCATGAGCCATTTGCATGAACATTTGTAGGCACTAGTGAGGAACTCAGAAACTTAATTATCGCTTTTAAAATGACCTGTGTGACTTAAAAACCTATTTGGACTTCAGGTGCCCTGGGATCTGTAATCCCTGATCTAGTTGCTCAACTGGCACAATCTTGAAGTTACCATACACGCCACTCACATTGTTCTAAATTGTTCTACCTACTCACCAAACCCGCAAACATGCCCCCAAATCCACCATCCCAAACTGACAGAGAAGCAAAACCCCAACGACGACTTCCTTATCCTTGTCCACTACCTGCCTGAGCTTCCCAAATGATGGCAATAGTACAAATCCCCTCTACTGGGGTCAGCAAACTTTCAGCATGAACACATGCCCAAGCATCTTTAGACACATATATATTTAGGGAAGTTATTATGCTTCTCGGAAACTTTTTGCAATACTCTTACCAAGGCTCAGCAGCAGTTTTTAGAGCCCGGTGGCAGTTCACAGCTTGAACCAAAAGACACATCAGGCGCAAACCCTCTTACTAATAATGGCCTGCAGGGCTGGAAAGCCCCTGTGCCTCTCTCAGCCCCGGGCTGCAGTGAGGTGACATGCCTGGGTGCTCAATTTGAATATGTATAGCTGAGACCACCACGGGGAAGCACAGATCCTGCCTCTGAGCTGCCATCCTGACCCCAGTGATGCAAGGTGAGTGAGGCAGGGCCTTGTGTTCTCATTTCTCTACCCCAAAAATATTTCCACCAAGTGATGGTTAAGAGCATTTGTCAGAGTTTTGGGGTTTTTTTTAGGCATGTCAATGCAGAAGGATATGCCCCAAGTGGTAAAATTCCTGATACCCCGACCCTGGCAGTCACTGACTGATGCTACATAATCCCCCAAAGCCAAACGCCCACCCTTTCTACCAAGAGCAACACCAGATTATCACTCAGAAAAATTTAGTCCTGAGATTGTTTCACAGCATGTGAATATCTGATGCAGAGCCTAAAGGGAGGAGGCCTTAAAGGCATTTTCTACTCTATAAGGCAGGGACCTAACTGAGACTACGTTACAAGCCCTCATGCAGGGGTTTCTGCTGGAGCCAGATGCAGTATGTGTTTTTTTACACATGAGCAGGACACAGTTCTTTATTCCAAAGTGCCACAACAGCCTGAAGAACAGAAGCTCCGATGAATGTAGCAAAGTATCAAAATCATAGAACCACAGAATGGTTTGGGTTGTAAGGGACCTTCAAGGATCATCTAGTCCAACCCCCCTCTGCCATGGGCAGGGACAGCTCTCACTAGATCAGGTTGCTGAGAGCTCTGTCCAGCCTAACCTTGAACACTTCCAGGGATGGGGCATCCACAATTTCTCTGGGTAACCAGCTCTAGTGTCACACCATCCTCACAGTAAATGCACAGACCCAAATCATGCCCCTGGAACACAGCACAGGTCCTCAAGCCAGATTTTTTCGTCCTGGGCTCTGGCTCATGTTTGCTGAGAAGTCAGGTGCAGCACCTGACACGCCTCCACTGCCCCACTGGAAAGTCCTGCCCCAAGCTGCTGCTGGTGAAAGGGACACACTGCTCAAGCCACAGCTGCTCAGCCATGGCCCAGCACCTTCATGGAAACCAAACATCCTCAGCAGTTTAAGCCATGGCATGAACCACAGGTGATGCCCAAGAGTGTGGTACAGGCCCCAGCCACCCCCAGTGACATCCCCAGTGACACCACCCACACACACTGACATCACTGGCATGGCCCTCGCTGCAACACTCCCTTGCAAGATTTCTCCTTTTAACACCAAATTTCCCTCACTGCTGTATGGCGCTTTGCACCCGTCCAAGGTAAAGCCACCTCAGTCGCCTGCCACCCCATGTGGGTTAACACCTCCCCAGCAGCTCCTGCCATCCTGTACATACCCTCTACCTTCACAGCTCAGCTCCTTTTGCATCTCCCCCAAGGGCAGGCTCCTTTCTCTTGCTCATCACTTCTTAAATCTCATCATCTATTGCTCACACAGCCTTGAGCCCAGTGGTTTTGGAAGCAGAGGAAGGTTCAGACACATGCTCTCAGGTACCCTGCAAATTTGTCCCTGAATGTAGTGATTCCAGGGCCTCACATAGAACTGGGCACACTGGGTACAACTCTCACTTGCCATGCAGTCAACATTTTTTTTTTTTTTTGCACTTTATTGAGGCCAGTATTTTGCCCTTAATGACTTGAAAGTAACATGCCTTACCTGTTTCTGCACCTTCCGGTTTGTTCTCCTGAAGAAGGGGTATAATGGCTCTGAAAAAAAACAAACAAAACAAAAAACCCCAAAGAATCGAGGAAAGCCACTAATGGCATCTATTAAAAAGACAAATATTGCATGTCCTGGAGAACAGCTATAAAGCTGCAGCTTTTCAACAGTAGCTTTCACTTCAAGGTGACATGAGCTGCCCCATACCCTGTACCCCACTGAGGGAAGCAAAACATCCCCTGTGAACCCTTCAGATGGACAAACCAAGGAGAAAAGGTGTCAGAGACCAAAAGCACATTCATGAAAAAGCATGGGTGGTGAAATTAAGGTTCCTGGCTCTTGGTATCACACTACAGCTGTTATAAAACAGGATATCCATCTCAGCAGCACAGCTATCAATACTCCAGCATGAGTCATCTGCAATACTTATCTAATGGTGAGTAAGCTGCTCCTGTTGGTCATACTTTCCAGATAAATCTGTGAAGAAAACAAGAAGAAAAAACCTATCAGAAGATTTTATCAAAGAAATAAAATGTAGGGGATGGTATCTGGTCAGCAAGACAGCACCCAAAGTGGCAGAGGGACAGGTGGTTTGGGGGTCATTGGATGAGACATGCACACCAGGAGCTGCAAGACAAATATTAGGGCCCACATGGAGTGTGAGTGAAGTACCACTAAATCAACCATAGTATGACCCTTCCTGCTTGTGGATGCTTCAACCAACACCTATGGCACAGCACGACGCAGCTTTTGGGACTGGGACTCAAATGTACAGATGTGTCAGTCTGGGGGGTTTGTGCTAATCCCTTCCTTGCTTGGCAGTGAGTGTTTGTCCAAGTAAGGACACAGTGCTCAGGAAGAGTTGCTTGGGGTCAGTGTCTTTAACATCCCAAAGAGCTGTGAAACTGCAACCCAGCCACGCACTGGGTGCAAAACAATCCTGGACACGGGGGATGCTTCCTCACCTCCTCCAGTTTTGACCAAAGCACAACAACTAAGTTGCAAATAATTTAGTGGTGAAAATAATGACAGAAAAAGATAAAGACACCTTCTTTCAAATCTGTTTGATGAAAGCAACCCTGAATGACTGCACAGGCTCATTTGCACCCAGCCATATGCGACCTTTGTGTTTGCTGCCTGCCTGTCCCTTGGAGGATTCTGGTGAGCCACAGGAGCTGAGGCCAAGCCTTAGCGAACTTTCTCACAGAGAAATCGCTGCTGGGGAGGTGGAGGAAATACCCCAAGGGTCTCCCAAGAAGGTTGAGTCATTGCATGGGTGTCTCACAGAGATTTCAGAGGGGAGCTGGGGAGAGGGGGCTGTGAGGGGAGAAAACTCCAAATACCTCCCCAGCTTCACATGTCAGAAAATGAGAGAAAACCCCATGCATGAATCACCCTGTCATGGTATCTCAGAGCCACCAATGCGTTTCACACAGGCTGCCATGCAGGCTCCTGCCAGCATAGAGGAGTCCATTTTCTGTTCTCGCAGCCCAGCTGGGAGGCTTTGTGGGCAAGGGGATTCCAGGGTGGGCACAATGCTTCTGTCAGCTTGCCTGCAAGTGGGAAGAAGCACAAGGTCATGGCTGTGGGGACCAACACAGATCCACCAAACCCCAAGACCTCCACACCCAAGAGTGAAGCCTGAGATGGCTACTTCCGTCTCCTCCTATCTAGAAGGGACTGGAAAAAAGAGCTCTTGTCATGGCTAGCATTTCATAGAATCACAGAATGGTTTGGGTTGGAAGTTGACCTTTAAAGATCATCTTGTCCAAATCAACTGATGTGGGCAGGGACAGTTTCCAGGCATAGTAGACCAGGTTGCTCAAAGCCCCATCCAACCTGGTCTTGAACACTTCCAGGCATGGGGCATCTACAACTTCTGTGGGCAAACTGTTCCAGCATTTCACCACCCTCATCATAAAAAATTTCTTCCTCATGTCCAAACTAAACCTAGCCTCTTTCAGTTTAAAATCATTCCCTCTTGTCCTATCACTCCATGTCCTTGTCAAAAGTCTCTCTTCAGACCTCTTGTAGCCCCTTCAGGTGTTCTAAGGTCTCCCCAGAGCCTTCTCTTCTCCAGGCTGAACAACCTCAGCTCTCTCAGCCTTTCCTCACAGGTGAGATGCTCCAGCCCTCTGACCAGCCCCATGGCCTCCTCTGGACCTGCTAAAACAGGTCCATGTTCCTCTCATACTGGGGACCCACTGCTGGGCCAATTTCACACTGCATCCCCAGCACTGCTCAAGGTGACCTCTGTTTTCCTTACCTGCCCTGGGAACAAAGGCTTTTGTCAGACAAGTGCAGGAACTGACACAATCAAGAACAAGCTTGACTGTGTTTTTCCTCTGGGTTAAATTTTGTTCAAGTCAGTGGTGCATTGCTGCAGGACCAGGCACACCCAGGCACCACCAGCAGGGATGGGATGGAAACCAATTTGAGAGAGCAAAGGCAGAGTGACCAGCCCCTCTGGAATGGACACACTCATACTGGATGAAAAGGGCCACATAACCACAACCTCACACAGTCATCCTCAGCACTTAACTGTATCAACCTTGGAATAAAAATGATTCCTTCATTGGAGCACAGGCTCTATATGAGGACAGCCATTTAGAAATAAAACCAGGCCAACTTATTCTGTCCTGAAACCTCAAGCTTATTTTCATTATATACATTTTACTTCTTTTTTTTTTCTTTTTTTAAAGGATTGAGAAGGGTCTCTCTGGGGCATGAACTCCATATGCATTAACCTCAGGCAAACACATGATCCTGCCCAGAAACAAACCAAACACCTTAATCCCAACACTCTTATTTAAAAGCTTCCCTGAAAACAAGAAACTTTCTTTTTATGTTCAGCCTAATTACCATCATGACAAGCGAGATCCATTTGCTCCTGAAGCACCAGAATCCTTCTGCCTCAGACGGTCATCTCCTCCCTGATACACCTGTACTGGGCTTGAACAAGCAACCTGCTGCTCCAGGCTTTTCCATCCCAGGTCTTCCTGTCCACCTCTTCCCATTTGAATTTATCTGAAGAACATGAGAACTGGACCCAGTCAGCACTCCTGGAAGGACAACTTGTCCTCTATGAAAGCCCCGTTTTTCTAGACTCTCCTTTGAAACCTTCCTACTAGAGTCTTTAATTTTGGGTTTGGGGCTTGGCTTGGTATTTTTTGTTTCAGTTATGCTCTGTGATCAAAATTGCCTTTAAAATGTCTAAACATGCATTTCATACAAAATTAGCATTGAGGGAAGAGGGGGAAAAAACTGTCATATGTTATTGCCAGGATGCAAATAAAGCACTGAGGAACCGAACTGGCCACAGATGTAATCTAGCCCTGTCAGTACTTTGCAGCACGTGTGATACAATATTAGACACAAATTAGGAGACTCCAGCAAATGAAAAGACCATTTTGCCAGCTTCATTTCTGGTGAAGAAAAAAAAAATAGAGAGTTCTATTTGGTCTAATATAGCATTTAGCCTAGCCAGTTTTGCAGGAATAAAAAGAATAAAATCAATAATAACCTATGTAGCAACCTATCACAGTTCTGCACATTTCTATTGGGAAATAGACGTAGCTGTATTACAAGGATTACCCATCTGTATTACGATACAAAGGCAAACAAACGTACACTGCCAGCTTCGGACCAAGGCTTTGGAATTTACAGAAGCAAGGAAAAATCAACAGGGGCTTTGCCTGAATAAAGACCGCTGGTTTAAGCATACATGGCTTGTGCCAGTGTTCAGTGAACCAGCTTGGCTGGCATGTGTGTGTGCACAGTTAAAGATAACTATCTCGATATATTTATATCAAAGAGGGGGAGCGAAAAAAAACCTCGCATGCAAAACATGGTGACGTTCACACAGATCTTACAGATCTGGAGGCAATGAGCAGTGCTCTCACAAAGAGGTCATAGCGCTCGAGTTAATAACTCTCTGATGTGGGCATTTTCTGAAAGGGGAGCTCATTTGGCTGCCTCTACAACTGCTGTTGTACACAAAGTTGTTGCAAAAGTCACATAGCAAGCATGCAGTGAGGTGATGCAGCACTGCAGTCATCCAGTTACTCATTTTCTGCATGCTGGAGAACATTTTTGGGTTCCTAATTTTGGGCTTGGAAGTATGGAGATTGGATTCTTAAAAGAAAATGTGTGAAAAAGTCTGTTCCTCCTAACTGCTAATGTGTCTGTTTGCTTAGGTAGGACCCTCGTGCTGGTACTGGTGAAGCAGTTGTGTTTTTAATGGAGCAAAATTGCAGTCACTGGTAGAATTCAAGAGAACTGCAGCTTCCCATCATCTCCTCTGCAGTCATCTGCTGGATCTGCATCTGGTTCGGTAACTCAGCTCCATGCAGCTGCTCCAAGTGCACCTCCCAATCCCTACAGTAACTACTAATTCTCTTGGGTGTAAATACAGCCGTCATCTAAGATGTTTGCAGCCATTAATTAAATTTCCAGCTCTAGGTACTGCAAGATGCTATCTCTCTTCGAAAGCAGCAGCCTTGACTCAGCACACGCCGGAGAGAGGGAGAAACCGTGCTTCTTCACTTTCTTGAAAGGTCAGCGAGGGAACGCCCCGGAAACCCTGAGTAGTAACACCTCATCCTTAACCCAAGTACAGGAGCTGTATTTAGGCAGCTGACTGATCACAAGAGCTACAAGGACACGTGTCTGCTCAGCAGCAACCAACTGGAAATGCGGATGCCTTTTATTAGCCGCCCTTGTATTTAGCTTGGCTCGGAAAAGCGTGGTGCTCCGCTGGTGGATCCTGCAGCGTATGGAAGAGCAGTTATTAGTGAAGCTAATTACAAACAACGTGGCTACTTAGAGGGCTAAAAATAGTGTGGTGTATTAATAGATGGAGTGAAAACTGGGACAGGGAAGATGACGATTCTGATCTGGAGCACGGCAGCATCCTACACGATCTCGGGTAATTCTCTTCATCTGTATGTTTTGTTCTCACAGTTTACAAAGCAGGCAGGAAAACCTCTTCTCAGAAAGGCTGAGAGGCTGAATTCCTCAGCATCCAGGAGCACTGAGAGGTCCTCTCTTGTATCTCCACACATGTGGAAAACATTCCTGTGTCAGCTGAACTGGCTGCGTGATAATAATTTCACGCCATTTATGTGGCAACTCAGGTGACGTTCCCAGAAAGCTGTAACATTTACCTTAAATACCTGAGTTCACTAGTCACTGATCAAAGGAATGCAGCCTTTGAAAAGGGTTTCCAGTTGACCTCGAGCTGCTGGAGCAGAGTGACAAGTGAAACCCTCAGTGCCCGCCACCAATCTGCAGACAGGAAGACCACTGCAAAGGGGGAAGCGTCTGACTCACTTATTCTGTGCAAATTTTAACCAATTTAAAAATCTCATGATTTGCATCTAGCTAATGACCAGAGATACAAAGACTTGTAATGACATCATAAACCCCTCTGCCTCCCCACCAGAAAAGCACAGTCTCAGCCCAGCACCTGAGAGCACACACAGGAGAAATCAAGCTCTTCCTTCCCCTAGTCTGCAATCTCTCAGTCAATCTAATAACAAAAACAAACAAGCCCCTGGCTACCATTCCAGGCTGGACAAACACCACTGCTGTGCTGGAGGACATCTCCTGAACAGCAGGAGACCACACCAGCCACCAGAAGGAAAGGACATGAGGAGCCACAGCTTGTGTCCCAAATCCCATATGTCCCAGAGAAGCTGCAGCGCCAAACCTGGCCAGCCTTGCAGGCACCATGTGGGCTACCATCTCCCAGACTTCCAGGCTTCCTCTGAAACTTCACAGTGCTGCTGGCTACATGCAGGGTAGCTAGATGTGTGCAACCCCCTGGTCCATCCATGCAAAGCTGCATTTGCGTGGATCAATGCACTGTCCCAGGATGCCAAATAACCCCTCTACATCTGTCCCTCTGATACAGCTGTTTCTATGAACAATAAAAACAAGAGGTCTTTAATAACGATGCATCTGCTGTGTTATAGGAGATCTGTGAGACTCCTAATAACTACAGTGCAACATACCTTAGTGAGTAAGAAAAGGGAGTGGAAAATTAATGTGCCTAGCATTTGCAGAGGGATTCATCTATTTATTTAAGACAGAGGGCATGCCTCTGAAATGAGACGATGCAATCCCACGGTCAGTGACAGTCCTACCTTTGCATTGATGTAGGAGAGATAAGACTCTGCCCTTGTGTTTTGTTAGCTCCTGCTCAAGAGTTCAAGATGATAAAAAAAAGAAAACGCAAACCCTGCAAGAAAACATAAAAGCCACAAACCATACCAGTTTCAATACAAACAAACAGGAATGTTTTCTTAAGCCTTTTCTACCGTGGCAGGAGCGAGATAAGTGGACCTTTTATATGAGTGTTGTGAAAACAGCTGCAGGAAGATAACAAAAATTGAAATATATGTCAGATGCAACTGTCAGCTACTGTCAGCGCAGGCTGCAACTGCTCCCACGCTTAATCTCCAAGACAAGCAAACAAAAACATTTAACAGGGCTTCCAAAAATCAGCATCTCTCAGCTGCACAACTGGATTCCTAACCAGGAGGGGTGATGGCACCCCTTAAGAGGAGGTTGTGTCCCAGAGGCAGAGAGCCAAGCAGGAAGAGGAAGGATGGAGAGTGGAAGGAAGAGACACAGGAAGGAAGAGCAGTCTCCTTCCTCCTCCATGTTTCCCTTCCTCCTTGCTCTCATGGTACCAAATTTCTCACGCCTTCTGCCACCTGTCATGTTTTCTAGTGGACATAAATTCCTTTACCACCCTCAGGAGCAGAAGCTCAGTGAAACCTAAAGATGCTTCAAGAGCCAAGCGTGGTCCAAGGCAGCCCAGTTTCCCCACTGAGCTCCAGCAGACCCAGGAGAAGACCTAGCCCAAGGCTGAGGTGCTGGA
>NW_008246058.1:1867127-1869985 GCF_000691975.1 Corvus brachyrhynchos
GCCCAAGTCTGAGGTGCTGGAACTTCAGCAGGACTTCAAGGTCCAGCTTTACCCTGCTGCAACCCTCCTTGGGCTTGGGTGAGGTGTTTTATCTCCCACAGAACTCCACAGCAGAAGGGGGGATGACCCTCTCTTCTGCACTTCGCTCCTCACAGGAACTCAGCTGTAGGGCTGCTGCAGCCCAGGACCTGGGCAGACACACAAGGACTGCCCAGCAGTGCAGGTCTGTGCTGCTGATGGGTGCTCAGGGGTGGAACTCCACAAGCCACCAACGGGAACACAAAAAGAAAGCAGCACCCAGTTATGACCATGGGGAAAAAAGAACAGACACGCCTGGTGTATCCTTCTTCTTTTTCAAGCTTGCTTCTTTTTTTTCTAATTTATCACTTAATTTTTTCTAAAATATCTCTTTATGCCGGGATAAAGCAATTTGTGGAGATGCTCTCTAAAGCCAATATCCACTTCACCTGTTACAGACCAAAGGACTTTTATCTACTTAAAGGTAGAATAAGATGTTTCAAACAGAAAAAAATATATAAACTGTCAAAAAAAGTGATTTTCTTTTTTCTTCTTTTTTAAATAATCACCTAAATCATAAGCAAAGTGAAATTAAATTAGGAAAAGGGGAACTTCAGCCAGACATTGGGAAGTATTTAACAACTTCATGCATCTTCCTCTTGGGAAAAGCTTCCCATGAGGAGGTCAGCAGCAGGGGAGTGAAGTCACCACCGGCTTCTGAGCCCAGGGCTGCGCGGCCTAATCTGGCACTGGCAGCATCCTGAGCGACGGATGAGGGGTCCTTCCCGGCTCCCCCCTGCAGGACGGAGCCTGGCTGACTTCATCGGAAGCGAATCCCCCCTTTCCCTGCTCCCCCTCTGGCCCTCATTCATGTTGGGAAGGAGCCTGGCAAACCCTGGGAGGATTACAAGGCAGGGGAAGCAGGAGGTTAAAACACTCTGAGGCCCCTTTCAGACTAAAAGACAAAGTAATTGCGAAGCTAAAACAGATGCTTTGCTGAAAATAAAGAGTGGTTTACACAATTCTCAAAGAGAAGCCAAAAAATGAAAATACTGTACAGTCCCAGGAAACTGAGAGCATCCTGTTCTTATAAATAGCTACAATACTTGCATCTACAATAACATTATTGCAGTATTTTGAAATGATGAAAGAAAATTGTGTTGTTTGAAGGACAAATTTGAGATGGTACAAAAAGGAGACCTTGTTGCTGAATACAATGTAATGAAAGCCCTAAGTTTAAAAATATATATATTTACAATTTACTTCCATGAGTTACACGAGGAGGACTGACAAGACCAGCAACCCAGGCACAGGGACAAGCAATTACCCATTTAAAGCACTCTCCACAAACAGAGCAAGAGATGCCAAGACAAAGCCATGGAGAGATTAAGTCAGCAAATGCTACTTTTAAATGTAATTATTGTTGACACCTGTCCCATTTGGTCGACTGACCTGTTTCCCTGGAGAATCAGAGAGGAGTGATATTCTGAGAGAATATTTCTGTAGGTTCGCTGATGCTTGTCCAGGGCCTTTAATCCAGCTCACCTGTGCATGTGAAGAGATGCTATACTCAGGCTCTGGGCTCAGCCCTTCCTCCACCTGTCCGCTGAACCTGTCACCTCTGAGTTGCAGCGCTTGCCAGCAGTTTCTTGCCACAAGCATGTTTCTATCCTCTCAATTAATGCAAATGGATCAACTGAAATAGGAGATCACAACTTGCAGGATTTCAAGAATCACAAAATGGTTTGAGTAGGAAGGGACCTTCAAAGATCATTTAGTTCCAACGCCCCCTGCTATGGGCCAGGGACACCTTCCACTAGACCAGGTTGCTCAAAGCCCCATTCAGCCTGGCCTTGAACACTTTCAGGCATGGGGCATCAACAAATTCTCTGGGCAACCTGTGCCAGTGTCTTACCACCCTCACAGTAAAAAGTTTCTTCCTTAAGTCCAACCTAAACCTGCCATATTTCAGTCTGAAGCCATTCCCCCTTGTCCTATCACTCCATGCCCTTGTAAAAAGTCCCTCTCCAGCTTTCTTGTAGCCCCCTTTAGGTACTGGAAGGTGCTCTAAGGTCTCCCTAGAACCTTCTCTTCTCCATGCTCTCCATGCTGAACAACCCAAACCGTCTCTGTTTTACCTCACAGAAGAGGTGCACCACCAGGACACCAGAGTAGATAAAGGCAGCTCTCCTGGAAGTGAGCCCACCCCTGGAGTTTGGCCTCTATTTACCTCTTTGATCAACCCCTCTGGCTGCTGCTTCAGAATGGCTAAAGGACTCTGATTCGTCTTCCCTCAATCTCTGGAGCTCCAGGTGAGCAGCAAGTCTGCCAAGTGAGGGAGCAGCACAACCAGCAAGATTTGTCCCTGCATTATGTTGCTTTCCAGAGAGTTTGAAACACCTGTGCAACTGTCCTGGGACCTGCCAGTGAAACTGAGCTGCTGTTGCCCTGCAGCTATTCACACCAGACCCTGCCTCGTGGGTTTGGTATTCACTGTCTACTTAGATAGGCTGAATTCAAGGGTCTTGAACTTGGACACTTCAAGTTATCTCTCAGCCCAGTGCCAGCACAGCTTTTCACAGACTTCTATTCTGCATCAACAGGTGATTTTTCATCTCCAGGTTCAAGCCAGACTAGTAGAGAAGTGACAACTCCTTTGTTTAGTTCTTAAGTCACCAGAATACCCACAGCTCAATTATAGCCAAAAACTACTACCTAACAAAAAGAGATGCTGACTTTTCATATATAGAATAGTGGCAAAGAGCGGAGAAGAGGGGAAAAAACAGAAGAGAAAAAAAGAAAGGGGAGAAGGAATGAAAAAAAAAGACCAGAAAAGGGAA
>NW_008246058.1:1870007-1871884 GCF_000691975.1 Corvus brachyrhynchos
GGGAAAGCGGGAAGGGAAGGAGACATGGAAAAAGGGATGGAAAGAACAAAATGACTGCATGGGGTGACTCTGGTAGGGTTCAAGCATTAATCCAGCACTTTTTCACCTGGCATACTGCCCATGGAGAACAGGCATTGCATTAGGTACCAGGTCTCCTGCACACTGCTGGCCCCAGGCTTTAATCTTCCTCCTGCACAGACGGCCCCATGATCACGTTTCGAGCCTTATAAATTATTTACATCAGATATGAGGAAACAGAGACATTAGAGATGGAAAAGATGCACCAGCCCATCCCCTGGGGAAGAGAGCTGGATCCTTCCCTGTATCACATGAGCAAAGCAGTGATGCTCTGTCTCTCCTTGGGAAGGTGTTTTGCTGCTCCATGCCCTCATCAGGCTGAATTTCTTCATGAAGTCGTTGCATAAATTGCATTTATTTTGACCTCTAATCCCTTCCTTCTGGCATTACCACCTGCCTGCATCCTCTGCAGCCCTCTGAGTTGCACAGCATCACTAAGACACTTCCTTCTTGAAAGTTTTCCAAAGACATGAAACATTCTGCAAAGCCCAGTTAAAGATACCTCAAAGAATAACCTAGTAATCGAGTACTTAAAAAAAAGAAAATAAAAATCAGACTAACTTTGAAAGTGAAGGACTTTCAGCTAGAACTTTGCTCTTCCTGCCTTTGTGGGAGGGCAGTTGCTAGCTAGGGATGTGGGCAGCAGGAAAATATTTCCTGAACTATGGACCAACTGCTTTGTAAAGTTACTCCTGCAGCACCAAAGTAAATAAAGGACTCCAGAGCAGCTTCATCCTTCCTCCCACGATGCTCAGCCAGTTGGAGTTTGTGGGCTGGGGCAGCACCCATCCTCCTGAATGCTTGGCAAAGTCCAAAACCCAAAGCACAAAAGAAAACACAAAATAATTCAGTCTCCATCCCCAGCACCACATTTTAAGAGCTAACTCCCTCCTGACAACTGAGATAGAGTACATAAAGGAGCATGTCATGCTTTGAACTCAACAGTAATTCACCTCCTTGCCAGGATCTACACATTCTTTCTGTTGGCTCCAAGAGTTGCCAACACTTCCTTCACTTACAGAGCTTCATGCAGATGAAAGACTCCTGCTGGGAGTCGTCAAGATTTACTGCAGTTTTGGTTCAGATCAGGAAAGCACTTACACGTGCTCTTAAATACTGCCGAAGTCAAGGGCACCCGGCTGCACGCTCCCATACTCCAAAGCAATCAAGAGGAACCCCCTTTTCTCACTGGAATAAAAAGGCATGGAGAATCTTAATTAAAGCTAGATGGAAATTACCTAAATGAGCTGCTTGTTACAGTAACAAATCAGATGGGAAGATAATCAAGTACAAGACATGAGGACAGAAACTGAATGGGGAAAAGCTGGCACTGAGGTTTTGCTTGAGCAAGCAAAGGGTGCAGGATACAGGGCTTGCCCACAGCACCTCTGAAAACAGGCTCTGTCTTTTCAAGACACCAAAGCCAGAAAGGAGAGGTTTCCAGGTACTTTTATTGAAGATTCCCCTTCTAAAAGACGTTTTCTGGTTTGCTCAAAGTGGTAGGGACCAAGCCAGTCTGCTTTTCCCCCATGCATAACTGCTGTCTTGTCCTGCTCTGCTTGCACAAGCCTGTGCCGGTACTGGGAAGCCCTGAGTACAGAGCAGAAGTTTTGGAGGCTCTTCTACACTCCACAACTCATACCTGACCGGCAGCATCTATGGTGAACAGATTTACAGATATGAGTATTTGGGAATATTTGGTAGTTCAACCCCCATTCCTGTACTCCCAGAGCTACCCATGGGATATCTGCCAGTCACCATCAACTGCAGCTCCAACAAGGGGGCTGTGGCTGCTCCAG
>NW_008246058.1:1872058-1909004 GCF_000691975.1 Corvus brachyrhynchos
AGTCCCCCATCACCTGCAGCTCCAACAGGGGGGCTGTGGCTGCTCCAGAGGCCTCTGCCACTACATCACCCATGGCTGCACCTGAGCAGGACCAAAACTGGGCACTGACAACGTTCCAGCCATGTGTGAGAGCCACTTCAACCTTCCTATTATGAGTGTGTCAGCCTAACCCAGATAATGGTTTCTAGCAAGAGCACTGCGGGTTCCAGATTGACTGTGCCTTAGTAGCTTCTAGAAAAAGAATTGCCTCAGCTGACAAATAAAATGAGAGGGTTTGCTTTTTTTTTTCCAACTGCAAACTCAGTCTGGGAACTGAAAGCAAAGATGTGAGCTCTCCTCATCACCTCAAGCATTGCCACCCAGGACATAATCTTGACAAGCTTGCAGTCTGCATGGAACTGGGTATGCTGGGTGTGTGGGGTACATGCCACGATGCCACAGGTGCATGGGCTGCATGTCGAGGGTGTGCAGGACACTTAATGAGAGTGTGTAGGGTGCATGCTGTACACATACAGGGTGCACACCACGGGCATCTGGGGTGCACTCTGTGGGTATGCGAGGTGCACGCTGTGGGTACGCTGCCCCAGCCCAGCTCACGAGGTTATCTCCAGCAATTCAGAAGTCACAGCCAGACACAACGCCTGAGAAAATGGACAGAGCATGCAGTTGGCAGTTGGAGGGAAACCCCTCTCCTCTTTCTTTTAGCAAATCAAACATGATCCTGCAATTGCATTAAAAGCAGGCACCCAGAGGGACAGGCCAGGCTGACAACTGGGAGCTACCAGCTGGTCACCTCAGATGGTCACTAACCCTCAACACAGCACTTCCCCATAATCTCCCCAATCCCCTGCTGAGGCAACTACCCATTCCCACAGGACAGGAGAGCACTGCATCCAAGGCAAACAGGTGATAAACAGCCACCTCAGCAGGAGCCCAGTAATGGGGCAAAGCATGACTGTGGTGCGATGGCATGTGGGCACTGCTGGGGAGCGAAGCTGGTCATCCAATGCCCTGAAGACCTCCATCCCAGCATGACCTCAGGGCACTGGTTGCTCAAGTGCTGGTGCAAGGCCAGAGGCTGATGGGCAGGCCTGAGGTTGCTCCATTGAGGTCACCGATGAGGTCAGGGTGACTCAGCATGATTCAGGGGGAAAATGATGAACAGAAAATGTCTGAAGGAAGGAGGACCCAGCCCACATGTGACAGCACCTGCAGGTGCCTGGGACCCCTGTGCTGCAAGCTGTGATGGGTGCTGGGCTGCACCATCAGAATGGAAGGAAGGACATAGAAAAACCTGAAAATCAGGTTGTGGATGGTGTTTCAAGAGAAGGAAGATGGCTGCACATCCCCAGAGGTGCCATCGACAAGAAGTGTGGCACTGTCCTACTCTCTGACCCCTGCCAGCCTAACTTGGAGATGGGGCACCCTGGGGATGCTGCACCCATCAGCCCCAGCGTTTCTTGCAGGCTGATGAAGATGACGGCTGCTGCAGATGGCAGAGGAGCCTCCCCAAGGAGTCACCCAGAGCACAGCCCTGGCCCACTGCCACGCCACAGAGGGCTGTTATCTCTGGGCATCTCATGGGGCACTGCAGAAAGCAGAGCTGGTGGTTTGGCTCTGAAATAAAGTGGTCTTCTCTGGGCAGCATCACTCAAAGATGTGTCCCATGCTTTCAAGAGCAAGCCAGGGTTGAGCCAGGAAGGGTGCACATAGTGGGACCTTCAGCCACAATGTCCTCACCATACTGGGCACAGTTACCACTCTTATACCGACCTACAGAATGGCTTCTGCTGGGCACCTGGGATTTGAGCTCTTGCTGTGCATTAAATGGCTGCCACAGGCCAACTTGAAGATACTTGTAATTAAAGGGGAAGTGAAGCACCTTGCCACGGTCACAGATAAACTGAAAAACTCATTTGAGACCGCTTAGCAGAAGAAATCGATGGTGCACATTACGTCTCTCTCCATCAGTGTTTTACCAGATTTCTTTTGATCTGAGAAGATGACCCTGCCCTTAGTACAACAGTACAAGAGTATTGTCCTGCAGAACACACCCTCCTGTGAGGAAAAAACATTTTAATTCAGAGATGCCTTTTCCATTTGACCGTGCTTGGGTGGCTAGTCTTGCTTCCTGCCCAGGAGGGCTCCTAGGAACAAACTTGCCTTTGTGGACAGGGCTCAATTAGGGGAAAGGACAGTTCACCAAGTCACTGGAGAGTCCCTCCACTCTCCATCAAGAGCTTTGCTCAGATTCATTGCAGAAGCTGAACATCCCAGTCAGTTCTGCACTAAGAGGCAAAGAGAAAGCAAAAAGAAGGTGCTGGGTGGGAAGAAGATGCAAGGAGAAGCTTCTCTGTCTCTCTCCTACCTGATAAATACCCCAGAAAACCCCTTGACTCATTAGCAGCTACCAGGTAACCTTCAAAGACAGAAATGGAAGGAGAGGAAGGAAAACAACCTGTCCTTAAAAGAGGTGGGAGGATGGACAGATGCAAGCTCTAAGTCTGGAGAAAAGCTACTGCTGTCAGTAGGAGGGGATGGCTTTTCACACCACGGAAATGGAAGCAAAGCCTTTGGGCACTGGGAGAAGAGGGTCCCTGGATGTGAAGCCCAAAGTTAGCAGCTGTGCCTACAAGGACTTCCAAGTGAAGATACATTTGCACAGCTCTAAGACGCCCTGCTTTAGTCACAGTCTCACTTCCCCTCCTCAATCCCACGTCCTAGCAGGCACACAGACAATCCTCAGAGCTTCGATCTGCAACAAAACCTTGACACAAGCGCCTCTGACCTACAGACACAAATCCATTTATTGCTGGGCTGGGAGGCTGGACAAAGAGGAGCAGTGTCTCAGAGCTGGGTGCCAGGGCTGCTCTCTGATTCAGCAAAGCCCTTGATAAGAAATGTCATCCTCCATTCAGTAATTTTAGCCCATGAGATAAGAATCTCTATCAGCCTCAAACATATGGCTGGCTGCAGAGCATGCAGCAAAATGAAACAGGTAATTTATTTGCTTGTGCTAAGAGCACTCCCAGACCCAGAAAAGCTGATGCAATGAAATAGTAAGTGCCAAATTACACTCTATTCTTCTTTGGAGACCTGGAAGAGGCTCCTGTGAGATACAAGGGGTTGCATCTCTCTCCTTTAAGCATCAAGGCACCAAGGAGACAGCAGTCCTACATGACTAATTGAAGACTGAGCTGCACAGGATTTTTTAAGGTCTGTTCTTCTCATTAAAACCTACTTGTTACACAGGAATTCACACCCACAGGTACGACTGGGGCTCTGTATGAAGTGCCAGTAGATGCTTTCCAGTGGAAAAAGTGGAGGGGTTAAATGACAGAACTACACAGGACTGAGGGTGAACTCCAATCTTCCGGTCACTAGAGGAGGACCATCAGCCCACCAGGTGCTGTGATGTTCCCTGGCTGAGTCCAACCTAGCACCTCTGATTTAGGTGACCTTGGCTAATTCATAAAAACATGATACTGGGCCAGACACTGCATGGTTTGGGTTGCTCAGAGTAATGAACTCTGTAACCTGAGCATGACAGGAGCATCTGATCCATGGGGACAAATGGACATAAAGGACACTCCCAAGAAACACTCAGCAGATTTAACCACAAGGATCTGCTGAGGAAGCCTGATCCCTAGAGCATGTTTCTTATACTCTTTCCTCTCTTAGCTATAATCAAGGAAGGTATCAAGCTAGATGGTCTCGCTCTTCACAGCCAATTCTACACCTTTTCATCTTCAACAGTGCAGCTGCTGTTCAACGTGTACCACACATTTTCTCACCACTACCTTTAAATGGGGGAATTTCACTCTCAAACGAAAGATTAACACCTAAACATCCACCCTGAAACAGAAACTTAGGCTCAACGTACAAATACTTGAATTTGGTTCTTCCAAGGAACTGAGCTAGACCCAGACTTTGATTCTCTGATTCAAATCTGCTTTAGAAATGTAGCAACTACTCACTTAGCCACAGATAGTGTCTTCACTACTGTGAAATCATTGTTGCTTCCTAGACAGTGGTATCTTCCCATCCCCGTATCTACCCACGTCACTGGCATTCTCACTGGAGAAATCAGCAGTTAATCCAAAAACTGAATAGTCACAGAGGTTAAAAACTTCTAATACAAAGTGATGGTCCTTCCAGCTCAGTGCTGAGACACAAGGCTGAGGGACAGCCAGGAAATCTCTGATCTAAAGAAAAGGAGGGGATTTTCATCTCAGTGGAGTTCAATTCAGCATTTTTCATCATTTCCAAATTTATTAGGGAATACTGTAATGACAATATAGGTCACCATGCACACACTGGCATGGCCTTCATGGCAACATCACACATACCAGCCTCAGAGGAAGAGTCTGATGAACTCTTTCCACCCTCACCACCACACAGCCATCAGATGAACCACAGCGTGCACAAAGTGCAGCAGAGGAAAGCCACATGTCCCTCATGCCCCTGGAGTTGTATTGCTGGAACAGACCAAGCCTGACACCCCTCTGTCATCATGGCCAGCCTTCTCTTCCAAGGAATGCTTCCAGCACTCCAGAGCCCAGGGTCCAACATGGGAGGAGCCATGAACGTTTATGAGGAAAAACATCCACAGCAGGAACAAAGCTAAAAGCTAAATCAAGCTTCAACTTTCTTTTCCACAACAAATGTTTTTCAGTTCCCCGAAGGCAGTAAATTGAAAACAGGTAATTTTGCTCTATTTCCTGTCTTTCTCCTCTTGTGGTTTTGTCCAAAGCAATGTGATAAGCCCATACATTTCAGCTCTCTCTGTATCTCATCCATTTGGAAAATACATCACTGTCATGCTCTGGAGCTGCAAAGAGTGCAGTGCAAACAGTGTGAGGGACTTAATATCCTCACTGCCAACAACAGAGCAGCAAGTTCCTCAGGCATAAAGTAAAGGCACAAGGGTCCTCCAGAAACAGCACATTTCGTGTGTGTGTGTGTGTGTGTGTGTGTGTGTGTCTGCAGAGATGCTTGAAAAATTAAGTCTTAGATATGGGGACGACTAAGGCAGTCGAGATTTGCTGATGATTTTTACATGAAGCCTACTCAAGGCATGGGTGATGCAGGACACAGGAAGTGTCCAGGAGAACAGGAGAGAGACTGGGGGTCAGCAGGAGAAAGTACTCAATGCATGGACTCATTACTCATCCCACTTCTTGTCCGATGGATACTTGAGTGAGGTACAAAGGAAAGAAAATGTTTTGGGTTTATTTTTTTTTCTTACCTTGTTACAAAGCTTCAGTCCCACCCTGGAGGTCAGCAAGCTGGCTTGTAGCATCACCTCTTCTCCTTCCTGTATCTTCCCCTGGGCACACTCTTCCCAGGCAAAATCTGTCTCTAAACAAAGATCTATATGCCAGGCTTTTCTCCTTTTGAGCATTCCTCCCAAGAGCAACACAGCATTGATTTTCATTACTTGTGCAAAGCAGCCAACTCTGCTCTTTCTCCTTTTGTGACACTGGAGATATAAATTTAAGCTCCTCTGTCCCCAAAGTCTAGGGGGAGGGTTGCCTGGCAAGTTCAGAAAGTCTTCTGAAATACTGTAATCCAAGCCAAATCGCAGCTCATCAAGCTTCATCATCCAAGCAGTGGATAACCTATGATGAAAACACAGTTTTATTATCTGGATCAGTACAGATTGACAAACCTTCAGGTTTTATACATCATTGCTATTAGTATCAAGAGAGTGATGTCTGGTTCACCCTTCAAAGGACACCCCGACCTTGCAGTACTGACAAAAGAACATCTTGTTGTTGCCTCAAGACTCAGACAACAGAAGGTACTACTCAAACAGAGATGAACAAGAGATGTCAAAGAAAGCTAAAAAATCCAGTTCTATAATCCTTATGGGATTTAAAGATCTTGCTTTTCTTTTCTATCATCCTGAGTAAGTGGGAAGGAATATAAAAATCTTGAAATTTTGAAGGTTGCTAAATTGCAACTCATTTTGAGTTGAAGCACTTTGTTTCAACAGCTGGAAAATTTCCCTTTGGAGTCATAAACTTTTACATTTTGTATTATAACTTCCATTAGAAACAAAGACTCCTTTCAAATACAAACCAAAATGCAGACCGAGTCAGAAAGTTTAGATGTACTGTCAGTAGCCAACCCTCTCCTCTCCAAATTTTTACTATACTTTTCCCAAAAAGGAGGACTTACTGAAGCTGACTGTCTCCTGAGGGTGCATTCAACTGCAACACGGCACCGGATTAGTGACAAAGTCACAGCTCAAATGCTGACAAAGGAAACATTGAGCTACTTTAATCAAATTAAGTGGATTTTAATACACAATACAATATAGTTAGCTTAAATGTAAATTCTACCCTAAGACAATTTCAGTGTTCAACTACAGACTCTCACAGACTAGCAAAATGACTACACTGTGTGCTGATTAACACTAATGTAGACATTGCTCTGCTGCATGTAACATACTACTCCAGAAAGCATATCTAGATTAAATTCTAAGTTTTATTAAAAATAGCAATTTTTTTGTGTGTGTGTACAGAGAGAAACAGAAACACAGCATTTAGGTACTTTATCTAAAGACTTTCATGATGTCCAGGAGCTCCTCCAGTGGACACTGGCCAGACACAAGGAGCCCAACGTAATGGTCCTGAGAAAGAAAGAAGCTGCCTTTATCTGTGTTCAGCGGACATTTGAAAGAGATGGAGAAGCAACACAATGGAGATGTCTACAAGGTTTCTTTGGGTGGGAAGAGCTGCAGAAGAAGAGGCCAGCAGCCCTATCCCATTAGGAACAACCTGCAAACTAACTCCAACGCAGCAACTGAAAAGGATTGCCAGGGCAGATGACATAGAAACTAACTCAGGTTTAGGAGGCAGCTGGAAATAACTTGTAATTTAGCCTCATAAAAGAAGAGCTCTCTTATATCAATGGATGTTTGGTCCTACCCAAATTTAATGCTCCTCGTTACAGAAACCCACAGTGAAGTGGGGCCCCTGCCCATGGCAGGGGGGTTGAAATAGATGATCTCTACAGTCCCTTCCAACCCAGGCCTTTCTATCATATGATTCTATGAGAAGCAGGAGGGCTGGTCTATGCTGCTAAAGAAACCCCTTCCTTGGGTGCAGGATGTGGCACAGGAGATAAAAAGCCACTGATGCTCAAACACACCTTCGCTAAGGAAGCCAAGCAGCATGGTTCACTGCCAGAAGAAACAAGATAATAGCTGGTGTGGTGGAGGCAAATGGCTTTGGCACTCCCTGGGAGCATGAGAAGTACAGCTAAGAAGATGGGAACTGGAAACAGGCCCCAAGCCATGAGGGTGGCAGTGATATTCACAGGTCCAGAAAAGGGTCTCTCTGACCATCTCTTGCTGCTTTCTGTGTTCATGAGGCAAACATTTAAAACAGTGTCTCTCCTGCTTCAACACCTGCAGTGCTGTTTCAGGGCCTTTACTCTCTGAAGGACCACACACACAAACCAAGGCGCTGCAGGCTCCTCTAGGGCTGTACAATGTCCACCTCCACCCTGTGAATCACCCGGCTGGGCTGCTTTGTGCCACGTAACCAAGAGCACCTGATGGCCCATCCTTGGCCAGTTCATGGTGCCGAGTCACGCATTAGAGAGGAAGGGACAGGAGTAGGATGAGATCTATGCCTTTGGGCCATTCATCTCACAGGCACCTACCACACCAACATCTCCTCACAGAAGGGCTTTGCCACACCCCAACCACACGCTTCCACCTTCTTCCCGCATTTTAACCTGCACAACCTCCAACATCACCTCACCGCCCCTAGATGGAGGTGACACACTAGCCCTCATACGGGGTTATGAGATTCTGTTCTTCTTCAAAGACCTTGTGGCTGCTATCACCTTTCAAGACCAGGCATCCACATCAGTACTTTGCAGTGAGCACCACAAACTGGTCTGCTCTGAAGACACGCTCTCTGTGACACTGAAAATCAGCCACCAGCAGAAGTCATTGAGGAAGAGGGAGGAAGAGCAGTGTGGTGTAAGGAGCTGCCGTGCACACCATATCTGAGTCCATATCGGACGGACTGTGACCCAGGGCTTGCAGTGAGCAGCCTAAAAAGACACTGCTAACCCACGACAGCCCTACCCAAGGGAATATTGCCAGCAGCCTGAGGATAACGCTCCATAATTCCCAGTGCCCTGAGCCATTGTAGTGGGAATTATGGAGCGTTATCCTCAGGCTGCTGGCAATATTCCCTTGGGTAGGCACAACGCTGACACAGTGACACAGCTCCCAGTAGCATCCTGGCTGCCCAAAGCCCTGGCATGAGGCAGCTGAGCTGTCCCAAAGCTGACCCTCCCTGGAGGAACACCACATGCTGACAATCCTGGCACAGGGATTAGCAAGGCAGTGTTGAGTGCTAAACAGATACAACCCGGGCGAGAAACAGCTTCCCACTAATGAGGGGACAGGCAGGAGTATCTTTTCACACATCAGTCGCTGCACAAGGAGAGCTTGCCCTGCTCTCAGCTGAAGTCAGTGCTCAGACAGACAAATGTCTTGCCTTCATGGCTGAATTGCAACAGCACAGGTACACAGTGACCTGTAACCAGGCAAACCTGGGGAATAGTACTTACAATTACATGCAAGACTACTTCCAAACAGCCTACCCAAATGGTAAAAGCAAGAATAATTTGGGTTACAGTCTGGACTGCCTTCCTTTCCCACGCTTCCTTGGCAGCTGGTTGTCCCTGCTTCTGCTGCTAAACTTCCCCCTCCTCCATTTCTGCATTACTCATAAATTAGCATCACACACAGCAGCAGGCAGTAAAACACACCAGCAGCACTGCTGAAGGCATTGACTTCAACAGTGGCTTAAGCAGATGTGCTAAGAAAACATCTGGATGTTATTATCAAAAAGCTTTCTAGGTTCCCCATCAGATCAACACCTCTGTTTCCTCTGAATCATTATACATGAGAAACAACATAGAACCAATAATAAAAACACCTCGATTGGAAATACAGCCAGCTCTCTGCATCTAATATCGAGAAATTCACCAACACTGACCCAAACCCCCAATGGGGGCAGCCAGTCCATGACCCCCAGGCAAGAAGCTTGGTGCTACACTCCATAGCCAGCAATGACAGGTTTGGCTGGCACAGGGCTTGCAGGTTAACCATCTCCATAGTTAATCGCCATGGGAGAAAACAATCCACCAAGAGCTGAAGAGGTCAAAAAAGCCTGCAGGACTCTGGAGCCAGAGCCATGCATCTGTCCTGTCCCACCATGCACTGGAGATACATCTCAGTGTTACCTCCCTCTTGTGAACTACTTTCTTTCCCCCAGCTCTGTAAAACACGTTCCTAGCAGCTCTCAGCTTTGTAAAGATTTTTGACGTGTGGCTGGTACAGTGAGAAAGGCTGGACTAAAATTCCTTTCAGAATGTAAATCAAGAAAAAAAAAAACCATCAAAAAGATTAAAGAGATGCTTGGCATATTAAAGAAATGGGTGCACGGAAACTTTTTAAACATACAAGACCTAAAGGACTGGCTGAGGTAAGAGGCATAATAAGCCCAACGTGAGCTCGCAAGGCAGGTCCATGGTGCTTGGCTCCACAGACGAGGGATGTCACGTACCAGCAGAAAGGCTGTGTTATCTTCGGGCCTTGGGCTGGCACAGCTGATGGGAGTGTGAGGTTTAATACTTGTACCCACACTTCAAGAATACTGCTGGAAAAACTGGAGAGAGTTCAGAGGACAACCACAAGAACAAACCCAGGCTTGTAGCAAGGAGCTCAAGGAAGTCAATCAAAGAGAAAGTTAAAAGGCACCTCACAGCCTGTAGGTACCTGTCAGAAGAGTGCTCTCAGCCTGCCAGACAAAGGCATAATGAGACCAAAGGTTGAAAGTTGAAGCTCAACAGAAAACAAACCAGAAACTATACCATTTTTCAACACTGCAAGTAATTTACAGAGAGAAAAGTAATCCAACTGGCATGGCCAAGGATCCAGCACTGGCAATTTTTTCAGTAAGACGGGATGCTTCCACCTTGCTTGTCTTGCTCCCCCAAAAATGTATGCTTGGTTCCATTCACAACTGCTGACTGTGGAGTGGAAATTAATTCAAGGAACCTCTGTTATACAGCAGGTCAGATTAAACAAGCACCATGACCTTAAAGCCTAGAAATCAATGAGGTACAAAGAACAAGAGGCACAATTATTGTTGGTACGAAGAACAAGATGCCCCATTATCAGTGGTCAGGCTTGTCCAGCCCCAGACATCCCTGCCCCATCCAAAGGTCCTCTGCATCCCATCACTATCCAGATGTGGATTTTGAAGAGCAGCAGAAGTGCCAGATCCATACCACAAGCAGTAAAACTAAATGCTGTTATACCAAGAAACCCATTCTGCTGGTTTTTTAAAAAACCAGGAAAATTCATATCCAGACAAAAGAGAGTAAAAAAATTATACTCACAGAGCAGAAACAAAACATAAGATAAGACATAAGCAGTTTACAGTGAGAACAATCACTCACTGGAATAACCTCCCCAGGTGGAGTTTCCATCACTGGAGGTTTTCAAGATACAACTGGACAAGGTTGCTACAATCACCTTGGCTCCCCTCCCACAAAAGATTGGACTGGACGATCCCTTCCAGTCTGGGCCAGTCTGTGGCTCTATGAAAGGCACACAAAACTTTCCTGACTACAAGCACTTGAGCCAAAGGAATGAAGCTCCCGGTTCTGACACTCTGAAACCGCCCATTGATGTTTAACATAATTATGCTTTCAGGTTCTCTTTGTGCTTCTTGATTCCAGGATCTTCACATCTGCTGGGTTCCTCTAAGCCTCAAAAGCATATCCCAGGATATAGTCCCTGACTGCATTCTCTCTCTAAGAGCTGGAAAGCCCTCCCTGCAAACAGAAAGCAAATTTCATCTCCTGGATGGTTTGTTTAAAGTTTTCAGCATCATGGTACTGGTTCATGGTACTGCATTTGCAATCCCTTCCCTCACTCCTGCCTCTTCTTCCTTTAGGGCTTAAAATGTGGGGGGGGCTCACTGTGACAGCCATAGGATTAAAAGGATAACCAGCCTGTGGCACAAAAATCAAGGAGCTGCTCCCTAGAAAACCTGGAGGCTCCAGTCAAAATCCAGCCTCCACCAGCCCTAAACCTGCACTTGGTAGCTGGAAAACACAGGGGGAACCAGGGATGGGGATGAACTTCTGGGGCTTCAAAGCATGGCAATCACTGCCTAAGACTTTAAGGACCATTGGGTCACCCAGTCTGAATCTTGCATAAGGGAGGTCACAAGTTTCACTCTTACCTTTGATTTGAGCAGTACTGCTAGGTGTTTGCCCAAGCCCCACCTTCCAGGTAGGCATGCAGGCTCCATGCAAAGAACTCAAGATATGGAGATGGTAAGTCACCTTTTTGATGGCTGGCTCAAATACTTTAAAAGCCTTTGGTATTTAAAAAAGGCACTTTAACTCTGATTTATCTGCGCTGCATTTTCGGCCAGGGGTGCCTGTGATACAGCTGCTGGCTGTGGGAGGTGCTCTGACTGATTTCCTCAGCTGCTCACAAAATCCATCTTCCAGGAGAAACCCTGGGGCCTCTCTGCTCTCTTCCCCTGCAGACAGCCTGTCTTCTGCCTCCACCCTTTTTTCTGTATTTATAATCGCCAAAGGAGAAGAGGAGCTTTCAAAGGATTTAGCACAAGTGCCTGGAAGGGAATTGCTTCTGCGGGTGGCTGGTAAGCAGGAGAGGGGAGGAAAGGAAAGGCATAGCAAACACTTTCATCCCCATTGTTTCCATTCCAAGGCGAATCCACACATTTCTCCACACCCATCCCCCACCCCCATCTCCTGCTCTCTACCAGCTTTTCCATATACTCACACATTTAAGGCTGCCCTGCCCCAAATATCCTCCTCAGATGCCTCACAACCACAAACTCCTGTGACCCTGTGCCACTCTCCCACAGTCCCATTAACAATAATTATTACCCAAGTCACTAAACCTCCTCCTCAGTGCTCACCTCTCAAAGGACAATTCTAACCTGGCTGGCTAAGCAGCACTCACCACCAAGCAGGGAAACCTGGGCTAAAGAAGATGCTCACACCAAATACTTCCGATAGAAAGAGGGATCACATTCCACTGTCCAGAGCTGCAGCACAGAGAGCTCCTCCTGCCTACCCTAGCTGCCATCTGCAGCACCTTCATCCCACTTGCAAGGGCACAAGTTTCAAGAGCCTTATACTGAAGCTTCAGCACTTCCACAGACTCTTTAATATTCAAAATGTTTATTTTTAAATTGGGTTTGTTTATCTCTAAGCACAGATTCATTTCCAATTTATGTCAGCAAAATAAAATCCAAAATGCAAAACAAAGATGAAAGAAGAGTTCACCTGACTTGGAAGCCTAAAAATAGACCTGTGTATTGCAAATAGTGAACTGTCAGGTAAAGGCTGTGGATTGAAGGTTCAAATGAATAATGTGTTTGTTTTTCCTGCTTCAATACTTTCCTGCTGTTATCACTGTACAAATAAGTCAGCACACGCTAATTACTCTGATGGCAATTTCCTGGGAACTGGTACTTAAGTATCAGGCCAAATTTATTGCCAAGCATCACAGACTAGTCCTCCCCCTGCACTCCCAAACAAACAAACAAGCCCAGCTGCCAAATCCCCCTGTCCTTTCCTTCATCACTGCAGACCCACCACTGCCAGCATGGTTCCACTCCTGACTCCAACATCAGGTGTAGGATCTGGCCTGAGGAACATGTTTTCCCCAACAAGCCTGGTTAAAGCTAAGATGCTAGCGGAGAACATGGATCTGGCAGTGCCAGAACCTGGACTTATATCTTTCAAGGTGTTAAATATATGAATAAATTGTGGATCCCAAGCAGTATTTGCACAGTAAAAGGGGTTTAATCTTTGGAGCCAAGAGTACAAGCACCTTTCCTGCAAGGCACACGCATCAAGAGAGAAAGGATGGGAAGTGAAATGCCTGTGAAGTGTTTTTATAAGGCACCCAACAAACCAGTCTCAAGCCCCTTTTAGCCCAAAACTATCCCACAAGGCTCACAGTTTATATTCACGGGTGAAATACATCAAAGAAACGCCTGAACAATGACTGTGGTTTCTGCTGCATTTCCCCCCCCTCCCCACTTGGTATTTATACAGCCACGGATTTGCACTGTAATTCAGTGAAATGCATTAGAGCAAAGATGAAGGGAGGAGAGAGAAGAGGGGAAAAAAAACGCTATTACCTGTGTTACATCCCAAATGGCATTGAATTTCTGTATAAACCTTTGCTGCAACCTCAACTTAGATGCAGGCTATTTGCTGAACAGGCAATATAAACTCAGCATCCTCCTCTGGGGGTTTTTTCAGCTTTCAGGGTCTTTTTATTGGAGGATGGTTGGCTTCCTTTGGATTTATTGTATTATGGTTTCTTTCTGCTTTCACAGAAGGCAAAGGGTTAAGCGACCTTTCAGATCCTCCCTGGATGCAACTCCATGCATAACAAGAAAGCTCCAGCCCAGTGAAAACAACTTGAAAGAAGGGCAGTGACCCAGCCACAGGCCTAAGTTTCAGGTCACAACACCCCTGCTCAAAACAATCCGTCTTCCTCTGGCCACAAGTTTGCAGCCAGTCACCTCCCATTAGTGTGATTCGTCTCCAGGATTTACAGGAAAACACCTTTTGGAGACCTGGCTGCTGTTAGCATCGTCTCTTGCCCCTGAGATGAGAGCTGTGAGCTAACAAGGGACACTGTAGGTACACACTGATGCAGCATCCCCTTGCATCCAGTGCTAAAAGTTAAAAAAATTAAGTGCTAAAAACACATGGACCATTAGGAAAAATAAATAAATAAATACACCAAACTGCAATTATGAGCTTTGGTTTCATTTACTCTCAACTTCTGTAAGGAAATGGGTGTTTACAGCCCCTGTCAACCTGGACACATGCACACCACATTGCACGGCAGAATCAAAGCTGTTTGGCTAGCACATGAGTATCATGCTGCTCGGTTAAGAGCCCTGGATCAAAAGAAAGAGAAGGTTTGGTGCTACTGCACACTGAGCCAGGGGAAATAGTGCATCTCAGGGATGCTACATGCTGGAAGAAAGCTGGGGAGAGGAAGGATGTGCCTGTTCTCCCCTTCTGCAAAAGGAGTTCCCTCAGGCCAGTTAGAAATAATCACCTGTTGGACCACAGAACTGGGGATCATAGAATCATAGAATAGTTTGGGTTGAAAGAGACCTTTAAAGGCCATCTAGTTCAAGGCCCCTGCAATGAGCAGGGATATCAATGGTTCCATCTCCACACTGCAGCAAGGATGTTGGCAAGCAACCCACTGCTGAGAATAGTCCGCAAAAGATTCAAAACCCAGCTCCACACAAGCCAAACAGAAACACAGCTCCTGGGAGGGGATCTTGGCTCATCTGGGGCAAGAAGGACAAAAAACCTAAGTGTGGCATCCAGCACCAAGCCTGGAACTCAGCCTAGCTCCTCCCAAACTTCACATCTGTCAGGGGTGGTCTTGCTCTGAACCAGTGCTGACAGAAGAGTATCAGGATGAGATTCAAATATAGAAAAATATGAGAATGTGAAAAGAATTATCAAACACTCTTCCAATCTCTAACATTTTGTGCTGTTAACTTTAAAAGCAAGAGCACAAAGGAACAAGCTGTGTGTGCAGGGACCTGGGTGCTGAGACTTTCCCATTTATCATCATCAACCAAACTGCCCTGGGAAGTAGGGCAGGCACAAAGCCCGAGGAGGTTCCCAGTTCAGCTGCAGCTCCCAAGGTTTTGATGTGATTAGGCCTGTGACTCTCCCCCACAAGCTTTCTGGCACTGCGACCAACCCATGATATTGTTTCCATTACTTCCTCCCTCTCAGCCATGCCAGTGCATGCCAGTTTGCCATGCGAGACTGCGAACTGGATTGGGGAACCAAATCTACAGAACAACAACCCAGGGGAGAGAAAAAATGTCAGCTGGATGGGTTCCCTATTGCAAGTGTGTTCAGCAACATCCTTTGCTGAGATGGTTTTGGGTGTAGCAGTGCAGAAGGACTGCTGAGCTGCCAAAGGAATGAACCACCAAATGTGGCCTTGGGCTTTTAGTTTTTTAGTGACTAGCTGTATATATGTGTGCTATCAAAAAAACTGGACTGAGTTTGGTGAAGTGATCCCACTTCTCAGCTGACTGGCTTACTGTGCGATCCTGCAGCACCAGAGGAACCAGCTAGAAACATCAAGTGCAAACCCAAGGCAAGCTGTTTCTGACTAGGTGCTGAAGAGAGAAGCCCACGGCTGAAGCTGGGTACACACCAGGGACAATACAGGTATGAGCTGAAACAGTCAAAGGACATGACAACTTCACGAGGCTCCCTGACCAACAAGCTATGCAGGAGTAACAAGATGCTGATGCCTTCAAATGCAGTTATCTCCTACTGCCGTGAATATACTCATGTGGGATGGACACGTGTATTTATTTCAGTATTTGCTGGAAGTATTCACACTATGTCCCAAAAAATGCAAATATGTCTTTTGGTGTTCAGAAAGGCATGTCTTGTGGGAAGATGAAAAAAACCCAAAACTTGTTTTGCCTCTCCAGCCTGCTTTCAGACTGATGCACCCCGCTATTGAAGAGCAAGCACAGGTAGGGTCTGCATTAATTAGCAACAGCCTTTAAAAAGGTCCTGAGACACTCATTTTGGGAGGAATTTGTAACTGAGCAATGTGAGTACTCAGATCTCCCCTCAGTGCATGCAACTATGCCTTTGTTGCTCATGGCACCATGTGCTGGGCCAGCTTCTGTCTTCCATTTCTGCAACTCTGCAACAAGGTCGGGGGATGCCCTGCACCCCACTCGCCCCTCTGGGTGAGCCAGGCTGGGGGCTGCCCTCATAGAATCATTTGGGTTTCAGGAGACCTTTAAAGACCATCTACTCTAAACCCCTCCAGTGAGCAGGGACATCAACTCGATCAGGTTGCTTAGAGCACAGTCCCACCTGACCTTTAATGTTTCCAGGGATGGTGCATCTACCTACTCTCTGGGCAACCTCTCCTCCTCCTCCTCCTGCTCTAAGGAGATGAGTGAGCACCCAGGCTGCATCAGCAGCTGCACCCTGATAAAGCCTAAGGATAAATGATGATGATGTAGTCAGTGGGAAGATGTGGGGACAAGACCATGGTGTTTTACCCAGTAATCCCAGTAGCGCTGGGTAGTGTCAAGATGGAAACCACTTCTGGGGAGATTCTGAAGCCCAGATCTCTTCACTTGGTTTGGAGAGGGCACAACTCACTCCTTGTCTCTGGCACAGATCATTACCCCTCTTTCACTAGCAAAGTACCCAGTTTGGGTTTTTGAGCTACATCAGGGCCACCAGCTCTGGAAGGACCCTGGGGAACAGCAGCACCAGAACTGGGGACGGTCACTTTTTCCCTGAAGATGTCCTTCACCACCACAGAGTACATGGGGAACTCAGGACAAGCGGTAAGACCCCCACCCAAAACCAGGGCACAGCTCTGATGGGGCACCTGCCCAGGGTCCAGCAGAACAGCCCAGTACACACAGGAAGGGCTCAGCCATCCAGGCAGTGCCACTGTGCCAGCGTTAATCACCACACCACGACCAACAGGGCTGCCAGCCACAGCCAGCCCCAGCGAGAACAAGCCCTGGGGAAGAAACACAGCTCTGCGTCCTGGCTTTGCAGCCCGGCTCCTACGTGGAGAAACAAAATGAGAGGCACAGCTCACCCTCTCCAAGGAATACGCCCTTCCTAATGAGAGTCGACCCAGGAGCTATGTGGGAGTGGCGCCCATTCCCAGGCAGGCTCCAACGCCACTGAAAACCAGCGACGGAGACAGGCAGCCTCCGAGGAAAGAGACAGCAGTGGGAAATTTTGCTTTGATGCCGGCTCGCCAGCTAGCTCCGGCACCAGGGAGGAGGAGGAGGAAGGACTGCCGGCTCTCGCGATGCTCCCCTGCATGTGTATACACGCAGAGCTGAGCTCAGCCAGAGGTCCTGGGAGAGGGTTGCAACAACCGCAGAGCAAGTCACCAGCTGTGCCCTGCCTGACTGGGCAGCACATGGCTGGCACAGCCTGAGCCCCACAGTGGCACCTGACCACCCGCCATCGGACAAGAAAGCCCACGGAGAAGAGCAGGCACTGCAAGGACGCTACGAAAGGACTGTGTTGTACAACCATCCATCGCCCCAAGATGTCGGTAGGAAAAACTCCCATTATCTGTGGCTAAATCTGGGCAGAGTGCAGTGCCAGGACCTCTTCTCATCCCAAAGAGGTTACGTTCCAGGAGACACAAATATTTTTTATCAGTCTTGCTGCTGCTGTTAACACAGTAATGATGTCAAGCATAACCTAGCAGCAACAGCAAGATTCAGGGTCTTGGGTTCACCACAATCTTTATCTAGGTCTAGAAAGCCAACAGTAGCAGTGGGATCAGAATAAATACTAAGGTGATACAATGAAAAAGATTTCGCAATTAAATTCCTGACACTTGTATCCCTTCCCCCACCTCCTCTCCTTATCTCTTAATTCGCTTCCATAGATCTCAAAGCACTTAATGACTACTTAAGTGTAGTTAGCACCCGTCATCCTGATGGAGAAACTTCCACTGGGTTGAGCAATCCTTAAGTTGCCCAACAACCCACTGGGCGAGGAGAAAGCAGGACTGGTTGAGCACAAGTCTATCCATCCCTCTGCGCTGCCTCGCTGCAGGGTATGAGTTACCGGCAGGAGAGCAGGGCGGTTACATGGCACAGCCATTTCCCAGGATAGGGCGTGCCCCACCTTTACAGGTGCTGGGAAGCACTGGGCACTGTCCCTGCTCCGAGGGTAGTCGGAAATACATCGCTTCTTTCTTTTGTTTCGTGTTTGTTTGTTGTTTTCCTCATTAGAATTTTTCTGTGTTTTAAGGTCAGGAATGCAGACTTTCTGCAGAGAGCAAGGGCTGTCAGGGCAGGTAGCACATGTGGATCCGTTTCTCCATTAAAAAAATAAGATTGATATCTGCAGGCGTTTTCAAGGAAAAAACCACCAAAAAATCACTAAGGATTTCTGTTCTGTTCTTACTGTCCCAAACCCTCTGTGTCCAAGGTCTGAGTTAAACAACTACACACTAAGGTGACTGAGAGAGGGCATTTCAGAGAACCAGGAGCTACCAGTGTGTGAACCTTGCCATACAGAGTCCCTATCAAAGCAAACAACTCTGACCTCAGAGTTGCCCAAAGGTTGCAAAGCTGGACCCTTCCAGCAGCACGACGCCTGGGGCTATGGCTGTGATGGTGCTTGACTGTTTGAATCACTTGTACAGGTGACCATGGAGGGCATCACATGGTCAGCTGGTCCACCCTGACTGGAGGACCATCAGGACAGAAGATGATGCAAAGTATTTCTGTTTGCTATATATATTCTCCAATGTGCTGTCAAGCAGCTGCTTCTTCTCAGTTCCGGACAGTGAATGTGTTAGGTGGAGAGAGCAGACAGTAGAGTCCCTCATCTTGCCACAGACTTATTTGCTCTTTTTTAATTCCTTTACTTGCTCTAGTGGCCCTATTTTGTCCATCCCATCCTCTCACCCTCCTCAGATTAATTCATTTGGCCTTCTTGTAAACTCTTAAATTACTGTACAAATGAACAATTAAGGGATTATCATCATAGCCACTGATGATAATGCGTCTAAAAGTCACACCTTCAGAGAGGTTCAACCTGACCAAGAGCAAATTGGACAGGGACTAGGGACTATCTACTGGTGATACCCATGACCAAAACTGCGGCTGATAGAGAGCATAGACCACCTCTGCCCTAGCTCTTGTTGTACAACTGTGGACCACAGGCATGAAGCAGTTTAGTGACTTAGCCCAAAATCCAGAAGTTGGGTACCAAAGCACTGCACCTGAGGATCCCAAATATGGGAATGGGGGGGCTAAGAAAACCTCTTTACCACTTAACTCTCCATCACCCAGTCCTGCCAGGAAAGAGGGTTTAATTAATATTTTAAGTACATGTGCAGTTAATAGACTCTGTCCAAATGCATCCCAGCTGCTGAAACACAATTAGTTTCATCTCAGCTTCTAGGAACAGGCTGTCTCCTCTTTGGTGCTGTGCAGCAGGTGAAACCTTGGGGCCCCCAGCTGCTGGCTGGTCCCCAGCTAATGAACTGAATTAGGCTGCTCCCATTCTCACTACAGACCCTTTGGAACAGTGTCCTTTAAACAGACCTTGAAGCTACCTTCAATAAAATGTTCTCATGTCTCTGTGGCTCAAATTCAACTGCATCAGCTTCTCTTAGGTCGACAGTGCTATTGTACCCACGGTGCTCACTTCTGCTGACAAATTCTCCAGCTGCCCAGCCTGTGCATCCCCATCTCACACAGAGTACTTGTCTTCTCATTAGTGATCCAGCGCTACCGGTTCCTTCAGCTTCCCAGGCCCTTTATGTGAAACTCCAGCAGCAGAGCCGAGAGCAGTGACGGCAGCAGCTGCTGCAAGCAGCCAGGTTATGCAGAGCACCACATTCCTCCTCTGGGAACGGGCAGCATGAATAAAGCCAAAATCTGATTTTATTGCATCTTTCAAATTCTTAACAAGCCAACAAAAATTACTGCTGCCTTGGTTTTTGTGGTTTTTTTTGTATTATTATTTCCCATTCTTAAAGTGACAAGGCTTTTAAAATCAATAGTTAAATTTTCGATGCTAGGATACTGTTAGATGCATTTGTGGATGGTTAATCAGAGGCACCAAAGAAATAATAATAATCATAACAACAACAACAACATGAATTCCCCACCAGGATATGTAAGAGTTAGGGAGTGACTGTCACCCTCTTCCCTGCCCAGAGTCAAGAGCAAAAGAACATCCATGAGTCTCTGCCCATGCTGGCACTGGGGCAGTGCTACACAGGCAGGGTGGCCTAGGACATGCAGAACAGGCTCTTTGGAAAGGAGATAGGAGCCATTCAAACCTCAGCCTAGGCCATTTGCAGGGCTGAGGGCTTGGCAGGGAGAAGGCAAAGCCTTTTCTGAAGCAGGCAGCTGCCCACAGCAGGGGAGTCTGGGAAGAGGTGTAAGTAGGATGGGATGCAAGACGGGATTCAGGGCAGGATGCAGAATGAGATGTAGGGCAGGATGCAAAGCAGCGTGTGGAGCGCATCCCAGAGGGAATGACAGCCCTGCTCCAAAGCATTAGCCTAAGCTCTTTCCCGGCTCCAGCCTTCTTTCCCAGCACTGTGCCACACACATCTGTGTGGGGAGGGCCAGTGTGGCAGAGAGCCAGCTCAGCAACTCAAGAGGTGCAATTATCATTAAAGCCAAGCAGGCTGGAGCAGGGGAGAGGAGATGCCTCCCGCCAAATGAATAGGTTTAATGCTGCTCACATTCCTGCATTCCTCTGCTGAAGCGTAATGAATAAACCCTCACAAACTGCTAAAAATGAGGTGGTTTTGGTTAAGCCTTGCGAGTGTGTGTTTTGTAATCTTACACCTTTGCAGACAGAGAGCCCTGCTATGCTGGTAATCTAGGAGCTGAGGTTTTCCAGAGCTGGGTTGTGTAGCCAGGCAGAGACATCAGCACATGCCTCTTTTATGGGAACAGCATCCCCATCACAAGTGGGGAGATGGGATAGAAAGTGCCTGGAGCCAGGCAGATCCCTTCCTAGGCAGGAGTGCAGCAGGGGTCCCTGACCAAAGCACACAGACAGAGCCACTTCTGATGACAGAATAGGATAGCATAGCACAGGGACAGGACAGGACAGGACAGGACAGGATAGGATAGGATAGGAATGGAACGGACCATTTTGGTTGGAAGAGACCTAAAACAAACATGTAGTCCAAATGTCTGACTGCTTCAGGAGTGACCAACAGTTAAAGAATATAATCAAAGGCACTGTCCAAATGCCTCTTAAATGCTGTCAGGCTCAGGGCATTCACCACCTCTTTAGGAAGCCTGTTTCTGTGTTTGACAACTGTTAGCAAAGAAATTATTCATCATGTCCAGTCCGAGCCTTCCTTGATGCAGCTTAGGACCATTCCCACACATCCTACTACAGGATCCCAGGGAGAGGAGCTCAGCACTGCCCTCTCCTCTCCCCTTTCCCTCCTCAGGAAGCTGTTAGGGAGCAATGAAGTCGCCCCTCAGCCTCCTTGTCTCCAAACTAGACAAGTCCAGAGCCCTCACATGCTCCTCACAGGACATGACTTCCAGCTCTTCTACCAACTTTGTTGCCCTCCCTGGGATGCATTCAAGGACCTTCACATTCATCTTAACTGGTGGGGCCTAGAACTGCACACAGAGCTCCAGGTGAGGCAAAACCAATGCTGACCAGAGTGGGATAATCACCTCTCTTGCCCATCTGGTTCTGCTGTGTTTCATGCACTCCAAGATGACATTACACACAAAGCTTTTCCCTGTCTGCACTGGTTTATCTGCAGAGGATCCTGAATGGGTCTGGAAGCAATAATATTATTTATTCATGGTTCTACTGGAAAAAGAGTGGCTCCATAGCCAAAGGTCAAAATCCCTATGTCCCTCTACTCAGCCTTGGCTTCTCCAACCTGCCTCTGTCAGCACAGTCTCTCATCTCTCCCTTCCTAACTCTTTTATCATCCTCCAGTTCAACCTCAGATTTCCCTCCCCATGGGCCCTGTGTTCCACCCATGCTCCCATCCTTCTCTACCTCCCCTTCACCTCCACCAGAAATTTGTATCATTATGATGGTCTGTGCTCTCCTCCATGCAGACTCTCCTCTCTGCTCCAGACTGGTCTCATGTTCAAAAATAAGTCTCAGGACATCTTTTGAATGCTCTTCCATCCAGCATCCAAATCTGCCCTTGTCATTGAAGCTCTTGCTTTCCCACATCCCAGCCAATACACCCACCCTTCCCTGAGACCCTCCTGACCAGCAAGAGTACTACCACGTGGGTCATGCCTTCTATCCCACTTCATCTTCTCAAGGATAGCCCCTTTCCCTGTTTCATCACACGAGCTCTGTAACTCTCAATGCTTACCCCATGCCCTGAAGTACCCACTAGCTGCTGTTGACTCTTATGATGTTGACTGTTACTGAGGAACTTGGTCTCCTGGGCCAGTCAATGGAAAATGCCTTAGATAGTAAATTATTTTTCTCCCTTCCTGCCCCTTGTCTGGTAGAAATTCATCTCAAATATCTACCAGACCACCTCAGCGACTTCATAAAAACTCTCCTTTGCTGTGACATTTACCAAAAAACTCAATAATTGTGAGGCTGCTGGTGTTCTCAGGCATGTCTGTCAAGATAATCAATAGTGCCCTGGCATTTTTATTTTACTCTCCCACATGCATGTACCAGTCGCAACCTCCTGTCATTGATCCACACCATGAGCTCCTTGGGGGATGGACAGCCTTTGATTCAACATTTGTACAAAGGACAACAGGCTCTGGGGCATGGTTAGTGCTCCTACTGTCACAGTGGGGAAAATAACACTTTTAAACACCCATCAAGGTCAAGAGATATCTGCTTGCACTGGGTATGATCCCCAGGCTTACAGCAGACAACATGACCAAGAAGGTCACCTGCATAATGTAGTCAGGAAGCCACAAGTTACTTGAGCACACTTCACAGTGCACCCAGACCCAGCTAACCTGTTGCTGCATCTACTTACAGCAACACCCTATTTGTTCCCAAACAAATCACAGCACAAGGTGCTTCCACCAGTTACTACCAGCACCTCTTGACACACCACTCTTGGTAACATGGAAGGCATCCCACAATGATTTCTTGTACATCAAAGACCACAGCATTACCCTTGTCTGCAAGCACAAGCTGCTTGCTGACAACTATGACTGCACTGCAGTGATGCTCTCTCTGTCAGACTGGAAATCGCAGAATAGGCTGGATTGGAAGGGACCTTTAAAGGTCACCCAGTCCAACCCTCCTGCAAAGAGCAGGGACATCAACTCGATCATGTGGTTCAGAGCCCCACCCAACTTGACCTTGAATGTTTCCAGGGATCGGACATCTGCTCTACTCTGGGCAATGTGTTCCACCATTTCACTACACGCATTGTAAAAAATTGTTTTCCTTATATCTAGTCTGAATTTACCCTCTTTAGTTTAAAGCCATTACCCTTCATCATCACAGGCCCTGACAAAAAGTCTGTCCTCATCTCTTATAAGCCCCCTTTAAGTACTGAATGGCCACAATAAGGTCTCCCAGGAGCCTTCTCTTCTCTGCATGGAACAACCCCAGCTCTCTCAGCCCATCCTCGTCAGGGTCACGGTGAGACCAGATGAGCTGCTCTGGATCCCTGAAACTTTTCCATCCCTCCACTTTTGTCATCTAAAGGTGACCAACACCAAGCACCCCTTGCTGCTGTTTGGCTCCAAACAGCCTTGAGCAAACCTTAGAGTGTTCTGGTCCCAACTCTGCCAGTAGCTCCAACCCCCACATGTGTGCTGGCATCTCTGCTATCCAGTCAAGGAGATGCCAAAGTGGCCAGGAAGACAACCCATGAGTATCACATCTCACACCCTGGGCAGCTCTGACACAGAGCTTCTCCCAAATTGAAAGACATAGGGGGAAAAAAAGCAAGCCCACATGGAAGTGACTTTCCCTCTGCTGCCCAGGAGAGACTTGCAAGACAAGTTCTTCCACCAGGCTCCAGGGCTGGCCATGCCATGGGCAGGGCTGAGCCTGCCCTGCCCAGCCACAAGTGCCAGCAGCCCCAAGCAGGACCCGCTGACTGATGAGAATCCAACAGCCACATGGGACCTGTGCACTGCAGCACAGAACAGACATGCACACGCAGCAGGGATGGGTTTGTTCTCCCTTTACACTCATCCATTAGAACACGACCTGAACTAACACTGCCACTGACAGAAGCCAGGCATAAACCACAGACCTTACAGACACACAGGGAGAGCTCCCCTACCTCCTTCGGTGCTTCTCGCTGGGGCTGAGCTGCATCTCTGCAGATTCGGGATTGATTTGCCCCATACAGAGGGACACCACAGCATCTGCACTGCACAACACAGGCCCTGCCTTCCCCTCTGGGAAGCACTTCCCACACTCACATCAGACATTTTGCACATGTGCACATGAGAAAGTTTCTTAGGCAAGAGCTTGCGCCTGCCACCTTGCAATCACCTACGCTGCAGGTCAGCAACAGCACTGTTGATCAGGGTTTCTCCAAGGAGTGTAAAGCTGAAAACACTGTTCTTTGAGAAACAGGCATGACTCTGCTTGGTTGAACACAAACAATTCCTTTGTTTTTATTAGTGTTACAATTTCACATCACAGGCATTTTCAGGCTCCCTGTGATTATTTTGTATATCCAGTGCTACACAGTTCACAGGCATAGCCAAAGGCAAGAAGGTCCCTCTAAGGCTCTGATGAGTAGGGATTTCACATGATCTGAATGGGATGTGTCCACCCAGACATGTGCAGACAGACCTGGGCTTGCTCTGCTTGTGCCCAAAGTTGACTAGGACTCAATCCAGCTTAAGACAAAAGCCACAGAGCCACGTTAGTACAGCACTCTGCCCAAGCTCATATGACCAAAGTGGGTGCCCTGGGCAAACACCAACCAGACCTCTGATTTTGCCATCCACACAGTTATATGAGAATGGAAGGGTTACAAATCACCTACAGCACAGGGAATTCCTAATAACCATAACTGGTAACTATTAAAAGGAACAGATTTAAGTGAACAAGTGTGCTACTCTACCCTGGTTGAATGGTGGATTTCAAGCCATCTGGTCCTTGGGGAACAATGTTTTATATTGTATAGGTCTGTGGAAAATAACACAAAAAGTGCAACTCTATTGTCAGAAGGCTTAAATTTCTTTGAAAGAATCCCACAGCTTCATTTAAAAACCCATATTTAGGAACTCACAAGGTGAGGAAGGCTTGGAAAACCAGTTAGAAGGTGAAAAATGAAGGGAAACCCACCCTTGGGTGGAAAAGAGCTGTTAAAAACCCAATCACCCAAACCCCTCACAACATCAGTGACCTCATTGGTATGGTTTGTGAGGAACAGTTTATTCAACAAAAAGAAAACTGTTCAGAAGGAAGAAAGAGAATTGAAATTTAGCAAATACAAAGATAAATGTGAATGTACAAAGAAAGGCGCTAACATCCCGAATGATCATCAGAAGGCACCTCCAAAAACAAGTGTCTCATACAGGTGGGAAAAAAACATTCCCTGCACCACCAGTGTATTCATGTACAGATGGCACCTGGAATGCCCTATCCAAGCAGCCACCAAGCTCAATCATGTTTAGCTTGAATGCATCAGTGAACACACAAGAATGAAGCATATTTCTACATGTGCGTGGGTGACAAGACAACCCTACACTGAAATAAAAGGAGCTGATAATCTACCAGGCCATTCCCTTCTATTGAAATAAAATTTTACCCTATGCCATGGTTACCCGCAGAGGACTGGGGTTGCTTTCCCAATAGTTTAGAGGTGAAAAAATCAATGACTATACCTCGGTGGTTTTGGGACTCTCAAAGCAGTTGACCTTTTTGGAGAGAGAAAAAAATCCACTAAACTTTCTTGTCTTTTAAGTGATGAGGATGCAGCCTTGATGGGTGACCTGGACTGGGCTGAAAGCTCCATAATGTATGCAAGTGTAACACTTGCTACTGAAAAAGACCAGGTAACCTTTCCTCACTTCCTAAAGCCACTGCTGGCCCTGGTGCACCCCAAAGCCCTCCAGCTGCTGATGCAGCTCACTGACCAGCAGAAAGCTCACCCAGTACAGACACAAGCTTACTTTCCATCAGCACAGTGAGCTGTGGGTGGATCAGTGCCAGAGCAAGAGCAAGGGCTGAGGAGGGCTGGAGACAAGAGCGGTGCCATCCCCGTGGTGGCAGGAATGGTGCAGCCCAGCAAAGCCCAGCACGCAGCCAACAGGCAGCAGAAGGGAGAAGTGCACAAGGAGGAGGAGGAAGAGGGGAAGACGATAACAAATAAAACACTCATTTGGTTTTGAGGGAACTGCCTATAATTAAAACCCCAAAGCAAACACAAACTTGGCAGCTGGAGAGAACAGTGCTGGGTTCCGTTTTGGATTTGCCTGGTGTTTATCAGTCTGGATGGCAGGACACTTGTTAAGTAGCTCATCCTGAGGGAAGATTCCTCTTATTTTCCTAAAAATTCCAAGCTGCTTCAAACAAACAAAAACTATACTCAGGTATTGCCCATACCTAGGTTTCCTGACTAGATAAAACACATTTATTTTATCTCTGAACAAATATTTTGCCATTCCCTACCTCTGTGTGAAGAAACCAACGAAGGGGAAGAAGGATACCTGCTTAGTCCAGGGGAAGAGAATCAGAATATGCACACAATGCTTTGAAAATTGCACAAAACAACTCAGGTGGGAAAGTGAAGTAAGTGAACAGACAGGAAAGTTGCTCTTGGCCCTGGTATTGGCTATGGTACTGTGAAGCTCTGGTTGCTCCTGGAGGTACCTGCAGCTGTTAACTCCTGCCTTGCAACCTGTCTGTGCCCCATGCTGGGCTTTCTCTTCTGTTCATTAAACAACACTGAAACACCCTTTTTGAAGTGATTTGCCAGAAAAGGCTCTGACAGATTTGAGCTGTGGCTCCAACACTGCTCTGTCAATCCAAATTAGGGATGCTGCCTCCTGATTCATGTCCAAAAGAGGTTCCACCTGTACAAGGTGATGCTCAGGCTTCAAAGGACTCTTCTGGCTGTCTCCATGCAGGGTGGGAAACACAATCCATGAAGAAGGATTGCACTGAGAAGGGTATTGCTGGGTGAGAGCAGCTATCTATCATCACTGCTATCCCTAACCCTCGGGACATCACTGAGGGAAGTCAGCATGGTAGTATAAAGCTGATGTGTTGCACAGAAGCCCATGATGCTCCTACCCAGATGTGTCAGCTGCACGTTGGAAAATGGAAAGCAATCTAGAAGGAGAGGGGAGAGCTTGCACACAGGGGAAAGCTCCAGCAAGTGGGAAATTTGGACCTATTCCCACTTTCCAAAGGAGAGGGTTCAGCCAGATGAAGTACATGTTTCCGCTGTAGAGCTTCCCCAAACTCCCAGCCTCTGCAGTGCCCTGACAGGCAGCAGTACCTGGGGCCCACGGGCATGCCCCAAAGTCCCTGCACCTGTCACCAAGTAGTCTTCTGGACATCCCACTGCAAAAGTATCAAAGTGACGCGTGCCCTAAAAATAGCCGAAATTGGTATTCCTACCCCTTTAATCAGCTTTTAATTGACAAGGGAAAACAGAACAGATGCGCAACAGGAGTCGTGCTTGAAAGTATCAGAGGTGTGATAAGCTTTTTTGTGGAAATCTTCCTTTTTTCAACAAGTGCCTTTGACATCAAAAGCAGCCTGTGGGGAGACGGGAAAACCTGAAATAACAGCAATGATCCAACCGGCACGCACTGCTCAACACAGCAAAGGCAAAAGCACTGAAACTCTATGAAGTTAACAGCACTCCTTGGAGGTTTGTAAGCAAACAAAAAGTTAAAGAAGCACAACACAGACTCAAAATTATCAAAAGAGATGGGCAGGAAACAGAAGGAGAAATAGAGAGAAGGTAAATCTTCCCTGATCGCACCAGCCATGGGTACCATTTCAGCAACTTCCTTCAAACAACAACATTATTTCATGAATGCATCCAAGCACACTGGCACACCCCTGCCACCACTAAAACTTTTTATAAACCCCTGTTTTACCACACTAAATACCAGAAGTTTATGGGCAAACCTCCTGGCAGGCTCCTGCCCAGAGGGCAGCAGGCTCAGCACTTCATCCAGGGAGCTCTAGCAGATGCTCTGGCTGTGGGTCACTATCCTGACTTCAGGGTCACTATCCTGACTTCAGACTCTTGGAAAGACATCAACCGGTGGAAGCGGAGTGTTGTAAAAAAAGCTGAGCTCATCCAGGGAAGATGAAGCCCTTTTCAGTCTGCTAAGTCTCCCACCACATATTGTTAAATCACAGTGATGCATGGGGAGGAACCCAGGCACAGGGCTGGAGTACCAGCTCCTGTGTCTATCCTCTGTGGCTGAGCATTGTGGGGAATGAGCAACAAGCCCTGGCAGCCTGTTACACAACACCAGGTTGTTTATGTTTCTAACTAAAATGGTAAAAAACATTTTACCATTTTAGAGGTGGGGAGGGAGGGTGGATTCACTGCAAGCTAGGGTATTAACCAGCCAGAAAGAGGGTACACTGTAGCTGCCTCCTCCACACCATAGTATCCCAATATGATGCCAAACTCACATAGTTGGATTAGTGATAAACTCTCTATGGAGAACAGTGAAGAAGGAGCTGGAGGAGGTGCTTCAGGCACTTCAGCCCATGGTGCAGCCCATAGTGAGGCAGCTGTGCCCCTGCAGCCCATGGAGGACCACAGGGGAGCAGAGATCCATCTGCAGCCTGTGGAGAAGACCACACCAGTGTTGGTGGATGACTGAAACAGGGCTGTGAACCTGTGCTGGAGCTGGCTCCTGACAAGGACCTGAGGACTCATGGAGGGAGGAGTCCATGCTAGAGCAGGTTTCCTGGTAGGATTTGTGACCCTGTGGGGGACTCACACTGGAGCAGCCTGTCCCTGAAGGACTGCACCCCTCGGAAGAGTGACCCACATTGCAGCAGTTCGTGAAGAGCTGCAGCCCATGGGAAGGCCTCACGCTGGAGAAGTTCGTGGAGTGAACATGGGAGAGGAGGGAAAGGACTCCCCTCTCTGAGCAGCAGCAGACACAACCTGTGATGAACTGATGGTAAACTCCCTGTGCTGTCCAAGGGGAAGGAGGCAGAGCCTGGGAAGGAGGAATAGGTGGGTGGAAGGTCTTTGTAAAATTCATTTTATCTCTCATTATCCTGCTCTGATTTTGATTGGTGTATTTTCACTGGTAATAAATTCAATTAATTTCCTCAAATCAAGTCTGTTTTGCCCATGATAGTAATTAGTTCATGATCTCCCCCGCCTTTATCTCAATGCATGAGCCTTTTGTTACTATTTTCTCTCCCCTCTCCCTTTGCAGAGGGAAGTGACAGAGTGGCTTTTGGCATCTAGCCAGTGTCAACTCACCACAATAATGAGGGCTGGATGGGAGATCCTGAGAAGCTCTTCACCAAGGCACCCAAGTACCTCTGTGACAGCCATGTCACTTCATCTACTCACCACGCAGCACTGGCTGTGGGCATTTGAACTGCAGCTCTGCAGCACCCAAGCTGGGATGGATGAGCCCTCTCTTGGCTCTGTCATGCTCAGAAAACAGCTCTGATCTAGCAAAACTTACCAGCCAAAAGTTTGTCCCAGGATTCTTTCTTTCTCTCCCAAAACAGAAGCACAAAGGCAGGGGTTAAGTCCAGCCTGGGATGCTGAGCCCCTGCAGATGGGCAGAGTGAGAGATGAGGAAGAGCCCTGACCCACCTGAACCCAGAGGGAATCTCCTGCACTGCTCCACTCCTGCTACCCCTCTCAACATCTTTATTCACCAACTGTAAGTAAAGCTCCAGAGGGACTGTCAGCACTGATTCAAAAGCCTGTGAGGTATTTCCACATTATTTTATTTTTTACTGGCTGTGTCTTTCTGGCTAAGTCAACAAATCCAGTCATTGCTGTTACACATTGTCCTCAGTCTGACATTTATTTTTGCTCATGGTAAAAGAAACTGCAGTTCTTTCTGATTAACTCCACAGAAATGCCTATTACTCAGACAGGAGTCTGAAAGTTGGCTTGAACTAATCAGCAAATTGGTTTAAAACAATTAGGTTTTGAGGATGAGCATCCTCTGGCATCCAAAATGCAATTCTGAGGGGTTTATTCGCTTCTAATGTTATTTTTTGTCTTACCGTCCCCATCAGGTTAATCCCAGACAGGACAGAAATGTCATCAAACCCAGCCAGCCCATCGTGGTATAACCCAAAATAGCACAGTTAGTTTCCGCAACGGGCTTCTCTACAGAAGCAACATATCCTGTTCCAGTCTTGGCTCTCTGTGTGCCTTGTGATTCAGTTTTGAGGGGAAGAAGTTCACAAAGAAGCTGCATGAGTGAGTGCAAACCCCAGAAGTGCATCCTGCAAAAAGGCAGTAAAGATGGCTCTAAAGGCGACTGCACAATCAACGCTTTGCCATAGAAATACAGAACCATAAACTGTCCTGAGCTCAAAGGGACGCACAAGCATCATCGAGTCCAACTCCTGACCCTGCACAGGACAACTCCAAGAGTCACCCTGTGCCTGAGAGCATTGTACAAATACTTCCTGAACTCCAGTAGGTTTGGTACCGTGACCACTCCCCTGGGGAGCCTGTTCCAGTGCCTGAACACCCTCCAGGTGAAGAACTGTTTCCTAATAACCAACCTACCTCCCCTACCACCACGACTCAGCTTCGTGCCATTCTCTCTAGTCCTGTCACTGCTCACCAGAGAGAAGAGATCAGTGCCTGCCCCTCTGCTTCCTCAAACTTGCAGCAGGTTTGGCCAGCTGGCCAGGCATGACTGTTTGCTAGTGGTCCAGTACAGGACAACTCACCCTTAAAACAAGATGAATGAGTTTCAGCAAGTAAACAAACACAGACTACCTGACAGAGGGACACAAAAATGCCATAAGAAAGACGTATAGCACATAAAAAAAGCCAAGGCTGCCAAGCCAAAGAGTTGCACAGAGCCCTTTCGTACACCATTCCCCCAAGTCTGACAACAGAAGAACATGAGGCTTTCATGGGAGCCCAGTGCCTGTGCTGATGGTTTCAAGTTGGCTCAGGCTCAGTGCAGCTTCTCAGTGGGAAAACAGCCCTGAAGGACTCAACAGAAAGCACAGCGACTCACTTCGCCTCTCCCTGTTGTCAAAGCATCACTTGAAGCAAGAGCCTGAAAATGTGTTACCTGGGAAAGCAAAGCAACCACATTAGGGAGCGAGAGCACAAAGCACACCATGACATTTACAAGTGAGCTTGAGCTCACTCATTTGTATTTCAAAGGCCAGGTTGACACAAGATATTCTTCTTGCTCTAGCTTTGGCTGTGAAGGGAATAATACACGATTTTGAGAGCTGCTGCCACTGCCATCGGCTTTCCTGCAGAGTCAGATACAACAATATTCAGCCTGCTTTGCTTGGAGAACATAAGGACCAATCTTGGAAAATCCCCCTTTGGCTGATACAAACAAAACCAATTTCAGGAGTCTTGCTCATGTCCACACACTCTCTTCCTATGGCTCAAGTGAATGAATATTAAGCTAATCGTGTTGAGTGTCTCCCCATCTTCAGTAAATTCACACTATGAAAGTTTTCCATTTTCAAAGCTCTCACTGACTGATGGTGACATTTAGTGACAAAACAGGCTCAACAATTTAACACTTTTGTGGCCTCCATCACACTGTAAGGTGTCCTCCTTTGCAGGAAGGGATCAGTATTTCTGATCCCACCACCAGTAGCAACCCCACCAGCGCTGATCAGGCACACCCCTCTTGGTGACAAGCCACAGTGCTCCTTAGACCAAGAGCTGCCTCTTCAGCCCAGAAAAGCAGTGCAATACTGAGTAGAAATCCAGTTTACAGTCTTCCCTGTCATGCCAGACCCACCAAGACCTTTGTTGGAGGTGGCAATATCCTGCTCTGGCATAACACCTGCCTCAGCTGACAACCTTGAAAATGGCAGCCAAGTTACACAGTGCCTTTACCTGCAATAATTTCAGCCTCACATCCTCCTCCTAATAAACACCCAACTGTCTCAAAGAAACAACCCATCCTTCTCACTTTTCACCTCACATATTTTATGCCTCCTGCTTTCAGGTCACAAGTCCAGGAACTCCAGAGCTTCTTGGAAACCTTTACCTGCCCACAGCAAAGCCCATCACAATTCAGCTGGGCAAATATGTAAAACTGACAAACTTTACTGCTGCATGGGCCAGGTCTCCATCCCCTTGGTAGAGAACATCATGACAATGTGGAGACCTTAAAGAGATGCCATAATAACAAAGACCATAAATATCCAAGCAATAGAGATCACCCTCTTCTAAGCAGGACCAGAAGATGGGAACATTAAGTGGGCATTTTGTTCCACTGGTTCCTTCAAGTCAGAGTTGACCACAAAGCTTCACTCTTCCTCCATGACTGGATCCCACAGTTAACTCTGGCTCCTTTCCTGTTCCCGAACAAGCTGGCACTGTCACAGTCCTTCTACCCAGTTTTAGGGTCCACACATGTGACCCAAGCAGGCACACTAGGAAAGCAAAATAGCAAAGTTAAGGTGTTCCAGAAACCGTAGGGGAATCAATTTGCCCACTTAATGACCTTCATATCCAAATCAGAATTTTCCTTTCAAGTTTGCCATCCAGTGCAGTTTCTCACATCTTCTCTACCCATCCACATACTCCACATCTGCCCTGGCTGCTGTCTCCAGCCTTCATCCATGCCCAGGACACTGTAGTCATGGTCCAACATGTCTCCCCCTCTACTTCAGGGCAGGTTTATCCCCATTTCTAAAGCCATCTTCTCCACTGCCCACATTTGTGGACCCATGCTCACTTGCACACACACAGCTCATAAGCGTGCGTAACTCAGGGATCTGGAGGCTTCCACCCAGCAGCTCCAAAGCCCCCACATCCCTCACCTGCAGTCACCTGAAATGGTGCTCAATAATTTGTATCTTCTCTTGCCTGGTGGAGCAATGGCCTTGTTTGAGAATGAAGGGAAGCAAGACAGGTCACAGAGAGACCTGGCAATGGACTGGTTGGACCCCGCATATCCAAGCCAAGATCCCACCACAAAAGTGAGAATTATTTCCTTGTGACAGCACAGACAAGACAAGCTTTATATGAATCACATACAGCAGCACATACTCACACAGAGCTATACATAAGATATATGTACAGTACACACCAAAATAACGCCAAGGAGTATGGACGCCAAAGAAGGGATAAAATTAGTATATTAGAGAAGTGGCAAAATCTCATAAGATAATGGAAAAAAGGCCTATTTTGAACAGCAATGAACACATTTCAAAAATATTGGATATTCTTGGCTTAGAGCCCTACATACCACAACATACGACAATCACGTCAGATTGAAGAACGAGAAGAATCAGCCAGAAGGTCCATGGGAGATATCCCAAGAAAAACAAGGATTGCATGTGGTAGGGCGCTGCAGCAAATTATTTCCTTGGAATCTCAGAGTGCACCAGTGTGCTGTCTAGTCCAGCCTGCTGCTGAAATGCAACTTTCTTAAAGTCACACAGCCCTTACATGGCAAAAATTAGCATAACCTCAGAAATAATTTTTCAAAATCTATTCCTTGAAGGTTAGTCCAATATTAACAAGACAAAAAGCAATGTTGGCAGGGAATACCAGGATGCCATCCTTGAGACTTAACCCAGAGAAAGCTGAAATGTCAATAATGTCAAATGCATACAAATTGGAACCAAATAATACTGTCGTTAGCTAAATGACTTCGTAACAATCAAGTTACAGGGCAAAAGGAGACAGAAAATAAATGAAAACGGGCCAGACAGTTTTTACCACAATTGGATAATGTGTTCAAGGGCATCGAAAGGGGCACACGAGCATCCTAAGGTTAAGAATCAACCCTGGGAAGACTTAACAGATCTTCTAGAATGGAAAAAACTAATAAATGCAAGGTAGTACTAATCTGTAATAAAGCCTACTATAATATTAAACAAGAACTAATTAAATTCAAATAAAGGCACTATATATATTGATCAATAATAAGTGCAAAATGTAATCACAATCACAGCACCCAAAATTAAGACCTACTACCGAGATGGGGGCAAACATGGTGGCATTTGAAGACGCATGTTCTGCTCCACACTTTATGGACATCAGGACTTTAATGCACTTTACTTGGGTAAAATCCCACCCCCCAGCACTTTCTGAAGAGAAATCTGTGCCCGAGACACCAACACAGCTCTGAGCATCATTTGCCCAGCTCAACAGCAAAAAGTTTTCCTAACTTTCCCATCCTTTCCGACGCCGTTTTACTGGATTATTTGGTTATGAGCATGAGGGATGAATTGCAGGCACAGGGTAACTCAATCCTTCTCTCCCTGGAGGAACTCTACTGGCAGCTTGAAGTGAGGTGCTGACCTTGGTTACTCTACCCTGTTTTTCTTTCTCCTGCAAGCAACCACAACAGAAACCTCAAGCAAAATTGTCCTAAACTCTCCTGGAGGTTTGGAATTCAGTCCAGCATGGGTGCTATTGTAACTTCATGAAAGGAACATCTTAAATAAAAAGGTTTGCGGTGGTGTGAAGCAGTAAAATTCATTTTAAAGCCTTAACACACCAGCTCATCAAGAGAAATACAAGCACATTCATTAACTCCCAGCATGCTGGCTGCTTCAAAGATGCTACCCATGGCCAAGATCAGCCTGTTATCCCAAACACAAACATTCATTTGCTGCTGTAGCCAGGACACAGCTCCAAATTTTGTATTTATTCTCTATTTCAGGGAAACAAGGACTTAATACTAAACTCAATTTACATACAAGCAACAGAGACATCAAGAAACTAGAAGGTGGGACTACTGTCTCCCCTAGCCTCACCTGTTTGGAAGTTGGGCATCTAACATAAACCAAATGTTTGGAAACTTTCCATGATCCATAGAGGAACAGCCTGGTCCAAAGCATTATTTGTTCCCACTCTTCCCACAGAATCTAAGTGGTGTTTACATTGGAAAACCATTTTTTTGGATTTCACACCCAAACTCAGCTGACTCCGAACCACAGCCATTCAGGAGCCATGAAATCCACCAAACAGCAGCTCAAACTGGCATAGTCATACTGGTACAACGTGTCCAAGTGGATCAGCATTTTGGATGCCAAGTCACATTTTTGGAAATTTCTAGTCCAGCTGTCTGACCTGCCCAAGGTCACTTGGGAAGTATGTTGCAACACCAGGACCAGGGTGTTTCACACTCAGGCTTGAGCTCTTCCCCCTTTTGGAAAATGAAACTGCTTTCAAAGCCTTCATTTGTGCTCTCAGAAAACACACAAAAATTAATCCCAAGAAGTATCAAGATTTTTAGAGGCGGGGTTTTTTTTGGTTGTTTTTTTTTTTTTTCACTACTGTTAAAGAAATACAAAAATTCAATTCAGCAGACCAATGCATTTTCCTCCATCATCGAGACATCTCTTCATGGATAACCTACGTGGTATGGGACTTCCCAGCAATCAAACACAAGGAATGACCTTTCTGCCACTTCCCACCTGGTTCTGGTCAACTGCCCAGCAGCCCTGCCTGCACCAGTGGCACCATCACAGCAGAGCATGTGGAAAGGGCTGCAGCCTCAGATGTTCATCCAAAGCACCAAGGCATTGGGAATAACATAAAATAGTCAGAACCATCCAATTCATGCTCTTTGGGACTATGCCCAGTTAAGAAATCTTCCCAGGAAAAGATAATTTGTAAAGCACTATCTATACAGTAAGGTCTAATGAGTTAATCCCCGTCACAATGTATAGCTGATGCCTTCCCACAGAAGAACGCAATCCAGCAAGGACATACGTATTCCTGGCATGTCACTACACATACTCAATTAGAAGGAATATCAGCTCTCCCTGTCATGACCACAAGGAAAGACAAGATGGAAAACCACCACCCACCTCATTCCAAGTCAGCAGCTCCCGGTCTGCCTGCTTGGAGCAATAAGGACAACCCTTTCCTCCACAGATGAGCTCCCTTTATTGCTGCTAAAGACCTCCCAGGTCCTCTTTTTGGGGGGAATCCAGTTGACAAATTCAGGCAAACAGACCTGAAGAAAAAAGAAAGAAAAAAAAAGCATACCCAACACATGCAGCCATTTGGCAGTCTGGACCCTCTGTTTTCCTGCCCAATTTCTAATCCCCCTTTCCATGAGGGTATATTAGCATCATGCACCCACCAGCCCCATCAATGTAGACCCCTCAAGCCTCTAGCCTCCAGCGTCCATGCCGACTTCTCCAAGGTGATACTGCTTTGGTTGCAACTTGCACTGGGGCAGGCAGCTATGACTCAGGGTTACACCTAGGAAGCATTAACCCTGGGGCACTGGGATGTTAGCAGAATACACCCCAGTTTTAATAACTAACCCTGCTTGACCTCAGTCCCCTTTACTCCATATTGGTTTTCTATACACAGCTTCACAATTCAGAAAATGAACAGAGTTTTCTTCAAAAAGGCCAAATTTTTTAAGGAAAAACATCCACACAAGGACAAGATATTCCCAATGGAGCCATCTCTGCAGGACATGCTGCAGATCAGACACTCAAGATAAAAATACACACAACACAAACCACCTCTGAGAGCAGCTTTTTCATGTGTGAGTAAATCATCCATAGACACCGTTACTTCAGGAGGAAACAGCAGAACCAAACAAACCACTGATGCAAAACCTAAAAAAAAAAGACCAGAACACACCTGGTTCAACTAAATATATGCAGTCAGCAACTGGATGCCCTTCATGAACACAGACAATGTAACAGAATGACAGAATGGGTAAGGCTGGAAGAAGGGACTACATGGCCAGACACACAACACAGTTTGCAAAGGAGACTGTACAGATCTGTACTGATGCAGTGCTCTCCCTAGACACAGCTGTGTCACCACTGAACGTGGCAAGTTGCCAACTGGCCCAGACAACCCTGGGAGCTGCTGATGAGAAGCAGCTGGATCTTGAAGAGAAGTCTGCAAGGAGCTCAGGGGAGACCAGACTGAACAATGTCACAGGGGTTTTTTCCCCCCAGATTTATACCAATGGCTCTGTGAGGATGTAACGCCTCAAAACCTTTGTTCAAATGCCTGGGTGCCCACATGGGCAAGGACGGAGCCTGCAGAGAGCACGGGGCTGCCCAGACTGCTGCTCCCTCCCCACCTTCCTATCCAGGCACCTGTGTACACTGTCTGTCTGGAAAATTCACCAACACCAGAGGTATATGTCCAAAAAGGAGACAGAGGAGTCCTTCAATTTTATTTGAATAAAGG
>NW_008246058.1:1909059-1925106 GCF_000691975.1 Corvus brachyrhynchos
CTCCCTTCTGTCCTAACTCCCGGCCGCATGTTGCCCTCTTCCTTTCCCCACTGGCTGAGGTACTAGGAAGGTACAGCCTTCCCGAACCACCTACCCATATGCCCCCTTGAACCTACTGTTTTACCCCAAAGTTCAGAAGTTCAGGCTTGTGCAGACCTTTGTCTGTTTCAGGAGCCAAACTGTCTGGGGCCGGCAAGGAACCTGCTGCCCAAAGTCAGCAGAGGCGTTAAGACCCATTTCAAAGACGTTAACACCCATGAAATTGTTTGAAAAGACATTAGCACACATCTTTCCTCTCACCCATTGCCTCTGGAAGTTACTTTAAAGAAGCAAAAAATGTCTGAAAAAGGAGGCAGCTCGAACAGATTTTTATCACCACATCCTGCACATATCAAGTGAAATCAGAAAGAGGGAGGTGCAGTCCACAAACCAATAAGCAAATTAACCCTCACAGTGAAAGAGTCAACGTCTTGGCTTTGGGGAAGAGGGGGAATGGCAGCTGGGGAAGAGCTCATTAACACCGGCAAAATTAGTGAACCTATCAATGAAATGAGGAAGATCACCTGCACGACAGGAGGGCACAGGTTAGAGGTAGGGGGACACCGGCCCTCTGCGGCTACAGCTGAGCTGACAACACCCAACAGACACATGAGCAGGCACAAATCACAGCAAAAGAAAGTTAACTTCGTTAAAAGCTCTGGTTGGGTGTAAATCCAGCCTGGGTGCAGAACTCGACTGCAGCAGAATTGGGGCAGGAGGGGCAGATCAACAGCTCAGCTCTGCTCCACCCTGCACTCAGCATCGGCAGGTTGGCCATGGAGGGTCCTGAATCCACACTAGTTTCAAGCTAAGGCATTGTCACCACTTGAGCAGCCACCCCTTGAGCTGTAGCAACCAGCTGGATTCATGTATTGCTACTACATCAAACGTGAGGCAAAGCACGGCCTAAAAGCCCTTCCAGCTGAGTTTAAACTAACCAATCTCATGTGGTACCTGTTGGGGCAGCAGCTCAGCAGGCTCTGCTCACCCAGTGTTCCTCACCCTGCCTGCATCAAGGAGGGTTTAAGGTTCACACACCTGTACTGGAATCGGCACTGACTTAAGTGGGCTACTGTGAAACCTGGAGGAATCCGGGACCTCACAAGGGCCAACCAGGGGAACCCAGCTCCCCACCAAGACAGCAGAGCCACAGTCCACCCTTTCCTCTCTGTATCTCCTGGCCTCTGGGCTTTGCCTCTTTTCGCCTCTTTGCAAGGTCGTTAGGTTTGACAAAGTTATCTTGTCTGTTGGACCGAACTGCTTTTTCTCAGGGTTGATCGACTTGTGTCATGCAAATTACCCAGGGTGGAGGTAAACCAAGAAAAGGGGCACTCAGATGGTTCCTTTTATGTTTCACAGATCATTTGCATCCTTATTCTCTGCCTTTAGGGCAACTCTCAGTTGACTGAACACCTGCTTTTAGCTACCGGGAAGCACATAACAAACCTCCTTCTCCACCCACCCCCAATTCACACCCCTTCCAAGTACTTAACTGGTGTCACTGAGGCTTGCAAAACCCTCCTCACTTCAGGCAGGCTGCTCATTTTATCTTGGTTAAGATTGAGATGACGACAGTCTTCTGCTTACCATGTCCCAGAATCCCAAAGCATCCCAGCTCAAGGAAATCTCAAACTCAAAGAAAGCAGAGAGCCTCACACCAGGCCACCAGCTCGGTGGCTTCGCATCTACGAGCCCTGAATACTCTTGCTGATGTCCACGGTGTCAGCCCAGCACAAAAATGCTTCAATAAAAAGGAGTGATAGAGAAAGAAAGCCAGATGGAGAGAACCTAATTGTGAAAAACCCAGAGAGACATCCAGCAGCCAAGTAAAAATGAAGCTGTTCCCTGGGAATCACTGATACTGCAAAAAGCATCCCCCCTTCTTAGACACAGCCCTTGGATCTCCTGTTAAATTGCTCATCCTCAACATTAATTCTCATGGCAAGTCCAAAGAATCAGTTTATTCCTGCCCTTCAACTCCAAATAATCAGTTTATTCCTGCTCTCTGGATGGAGAATCGAGGGACAGATTCAGAGCAGAAAGACCAGTGACAGAAGCAAGCATCAGATACAAGGGCACCGTGAGTCCCTGCAACATCTTCTGGCCCCCAGGGCAGACAGATGGAAGGCAGGAGATGCATGTGTCAGGCACAGGCAAGGGGCAGTGACCACATCATTTCACTGTGACAGTTTCCCTTGCTATAAAAAGAAGAGATTCCTCTCTCCAGGGTGGCAATGAAAACACTCTAATTGTTAGTAATACAGAAAAGCTAAAGTAAATTGCAGAGAAAACACTAAATAAATGAAGAATAACACACACACATTCCCTTTGCCCACTTAAAACTAAACAAAAGTGATGTACTACAGCAAATTATATTTGTTCCTTGACTTAAAAGTGACAATCTTAGCGATGAACCATCAACATCAATTCCTCTTTCTGAACAGACTGCCCTCAGAGCACATATTGAGGACAGAAGTACAAGCATACAAAAAAACTTCCAGAGTTACCTCTGCTGAGGTACAACACCTTGTACATCTAAATTTCAACCAGTGTGGGTATTTATCCTCACTGCAGCAGGGATCAGCCAGCACAGGCTGAGCACTCCGCAAACACAAGCAGAAAACAATGTTTCCGTCCCTCAAAGAACTAGGAGGGGAAGCGGAGGAGGTGGCCTAGCAGAGTCAGGCAGATATCTGTGGGGGGATTTCCCCTGGCTGGGAGATGCAGTGATGTACTCTGGACGGAGATTATAATCTACACAGACCTGGCATGCAGGTCCCAGCTCTCCACAGAACCACACCTGGGGGATGCTGCACCTTAGCCAAGGTACCAGGATGGGGATGATGCTCCCATGTGAGGCTCCCATGGGGAGATGGGTTACATTGTTCCAAACCTTCCTGTGGCTGAAAAGCCACAAGCCACATCACTCAAAATGCCAAAGAGCAGAGCAGCTCCAGGGCTGGTTCCCAGGAGGTTACAGTGCAGCCCAAGCTGCGCCAGTGGGTCTTAGTGCAGCGGCTCCTGGGGCTGGAACAAACTCCTGAGGCTGGAATCATCTTGCTGATTCTCACAGTGGCTGCAACAGCCAGTGTGAGATGACCCAGTTGGACTGAAACATCCTGAGCAATCATACCCTATCCTTCAGGAATGTACGTATGCTGCCCGTCAGGGTGTATAAATGCTGAGAGCAGGCTCAGACAAGTGGCTCACAGATTTAAGCTGTGTCCAAACCTTGAAGAAAATTTAAGGGCAGCTTAGGAGAGGCCAAGCTTTCATGCAGTGGCTTTGGACACCCCAAGCCACAAGCAAGCTCCCTGAACTCCAGTCTGCCTACACAGGGAACAGACATTACACATGCCTTGCAGACCCTACATCCAAACCAGCTGCCCCAGCTGTGCTGACAGTGCAGAGAAACAGGTATTGTAGGGAATGATTCAATCCATTCAGATACCTACAGCAGGTCAGGGTCAGGCACTTCCTAAAAATACCCATTTCCCTCCAGTGACTGTAAAGGGTGAACTGGGGGGGGCAAAAGTGTATCAGTAGCAGGTAATTGCAGCAGAGTTCTCTAAACCCACAGGAGTAAAGTCCCCTGCTGTGAAGCCCAAATACAGCCAGAAACAAGGTCTGTGTGATGCACAAACCTCAACATATTCCAGATAGTCTCCAGCCCTTCTGAGACTCCCATGCACAACAGCAGTCTACAATCCTCCCATCAGCCCTGAAGAGGCAAAATACAGGGAAATCTGTACCAAAAGGAAATCTGGAGGATCAACAGAAGAGGTCTCACCCAGAAGGTGCAGGGAAGACCAGGAGGGCTTCTATCTCCAGGCTTATGAGAGCTGAAAGACATCACCACTCACCTCATTTCCCAGGAAACCCTGGCAGGATCTGACCTCCCTTTGACATGCTCCTCCCTTCTTTTTGCAGTCAACCAAGACCTAAATGACATTACAACAAAAGAAATGTCAGCAAGCTCAATCTTGTCCCCTCTCTCCAACCAAAAAACTTCAATTTCCTTATTTTTTCAACATAAGGCTGCACTGGAAACCAGTTACATATAAACTGCAGCTTGTATATATTTAAGTATTTATAAATCTACTTAATATATATTACCTATTTAAATATATGCATAGATACATACATATATATAAAAATATATAAATTGGTGAAGGGGCATGGCCCCATGGGAGTGCTTGAAGCAGCAGCACATTCCTCTGCAGCCACCAGAGTTCAGGTATCAGTGATGGAGCCCTACAGCTTGTCCCATGCTGGACATCCACGATGACCCAGCAATGTGGTGTAAAAATGAGCATGACGAGGTCCTCCTGAGATGTTCACTGCCAGCTCCAGAGCAATCCCTCAAACACTCCTAAGTAGTGGGAGGAAACACAGACAGAAGTGCCAGGGAGCCTGGGTGGCCCAGAGCTGTGAGGAAAAGGGATGGAGGCAGCAGACTCCAGCTCCATGACCCAGACTATCCCACTGTCATCATGGAGAGGACATGGCCTTTTCCTCGTGGTGACCTCCAGACATTTCTGACCCCCCTCATTACAGCCCAAGGGTCACACAGGACAGCCAGGTGGACATCAGGCTGTTCAGGTTCTCAGTGCTCTGCTGGGTGGCGGTCCTTGCAGACTGTTTTCTGCCACTATCCAAGTCTCCATCCTCTCCTTCTCAGGCCACAGAGCCCTTGTTGGCACAGCCATAAATCACAGACCCATATATCAAACAGCTTTCTATAGCACAGGCTGCTGGCAGCTTGAGTTTGAGGCAGAGCAGGGAAGGGGACCTTTATTACCATCAAAATCGCCTCATCACTCAGCCTACTCAACCCAGCCACATTTGCACTGCTAAATTTGGGAGAGTATGAGAAGCATTCCCTCATAATGGGAGGTGGGGGAGGGACAAGCCGGCTTCTGGCCTTCTTTAACTGCCTGCCAAGTGCTCTGTAATTCAAAGTCCATGTCAGGGAAGCCACCCCTAGAGCTGCACAGCAATGGCCCAGACCCAGCAAACCTGGAGATCTGTGCCTTAACCCCTTCCAGTCAGCGTCTGAGCTTGCCTATTTTAAGTAAATGACTGAGTCAGGCCTTGGGAAACAGCTCCCACTTAAATAACAGGTATCCAGGAGGTCTGTGAGGGGAATTCTGAACACCTCCACACATCAGCTTCAGACAGTGAGTTTGAAGACCCTGCCCTGAAGGGATGCAGTGCTCAGCCTCCTACCAGCTAGCAGCAATCCTCAGCTTCAAACTGTCTTAAGGAGCTGTGAATGACTATTTTTGGGTGCAAAATAGATGAACTACTCAGTAAAGACAGCATCAATAGCTGCAGCAGGAAGGGGTCACCATCCCTGTCAGCATCTAGAAGCATTACCCTGACCTGCAGCACAGGTACCTATAAACAGTTATCACCAGGCTTTGCTTTTCAGATCATAGAAGCAAATTAAACCTCTCTGTCCTTGTTACTGGCAGGTACAGGAAGGAAACGCAGGTTACAGTAACCTTTCCGGGCCTGTTCTCCATAAACACCATCAGCACCTGCACCCTTCTGCAGATGCCCAGAGAAATCTGCCCCTGGAAACACAAGCCATGGAACATCTGGGGGGGTGTTGCAGCCCACACCCAACAAATAAACATGTTAATTAATCCCAGAGGGTGCCAAGTCCGGTGGTGTACATGGTGACCCAGAAATTTTCCCCAGCATCCACACTGAGACATTCGAGGGAGCTTTTGAGGAATCCAGGCATGAGCCTGGGCAAGCGGCCGGAGACATTTCCCAAGCAATTCACATGCACACCAAAAAAAACCAGGCTTGTTTTCCGTAGAAATGGGCATCAAACGTTCTGACATCAAGAAGGATGATTAAAGACAGCTGAGTTGCAGGAAAGATTAAAAGAACTAAATATGCCCAACCTGGCTAAGCAATGAGTAAGAGGAGACGTGATAAAAGACTCCAGGCATCTGAATGAAGGGAGTGGTGTGGCATTAAAGGACTGAATAAAATATCTTTCTGAGAAATGGATCCATCAACGATCTCTCAAGAGATAAGGTACAAGCCTCATTTTTTAGTCATTTATAAAACCGGTCGCCAGAACTGAGGTTTTTGAGGAGAAATCCACATTGCCCCGAAGGGAACATACACCAAAGCTTTTTATCTCTGCCATGGGGTGCTGCAAACAAGGAGCTCGATGCCACCAGGGAGCACAGGAAACTTGGGAAGGGGTAAGCGTTTCATAACACCTCACCCAAGAAGCAGAGATATGCCTTTTCACTGTAAAATTAAAATTTTTATATATATTTGATTTTTCACTCCTTATTTTTAATTCAGCAGCCTTAGTCCATAATGTTTCAGGTTTAGAAAAAAAAAAAAGAAGTGGAAAGGGGGAAAAAAAAAAAAAAGAAGGAAATAACCACCAACCTTTTAAAAATTAACAGGTCTGGGGATCTTACAAGTACTAGTTTTTTTTCCCCACAATAATTAAAGCTACATGGCATGGTACCAAGAAGGCAAGAGCCTGGACTGAGCTGGGCAGTGGTGATCCTGGCGACTGCCAGCCCAGAAGCTCTCTAGGCACAGCGAGACACAGCACACACATGGGCAAGGTGACAAAATCCTGGGAAGTTTTTCAATGCCTGGCTCTGATGAGATCATACCCTTCAGTGAAAGTATCTTCTGACCCTCTGAAACCCAGGGACCTGATACACCTTATAAAGATCAGAAGTGAGCCCTAAGGCCTGAGTAAACCACCCAGGAAGAGAGATAAACCTGTTATGCTGGCTTTGCCCCAAAAAGCCATGTAATGCACACCTATCAACTCCGTGAAGCCCAAGCAGTGGATTCTGTGTAATTTCACACGATGTCCAGCCACATGAGAGTCTTCTGAACATGCCCCCCTGGCACAGAGGGGTGCACCCAAGAGAAGGAGCTTGACCTGGCCAAAACTATTTACTGAATGCAGACATATGCACGGTGAGGTTTCTACCAACACCAGCTTATCAGTTCATCTAATGTGCTGGGGGACTGCAATTAACCCCAAAATGTTCTTTCAGGTGCTTCTGCCTCGATATTGCTGATGCAACTCAGCCACAAGGTATGATTTACAAAGCTCAGCGGTATCCCACATTTGGGTACCTAGAGACTTCTTCCCCAGTTGTGAAAAGCCAGAAGACACTTGCCAGTGGTGTAATTTTAAATCACAGTTAAATTCACACAATGGTCACATATCCTGTCTCAGCTGCCCCTGGCTCCCCTAACCCGGTGAGCCAAGTCAGGGCAGTCAAATCGAAGAAGAAACTAGATAGGAAAAAAAACCACAAAGGTAAGTAATTTTCTTCTAATTAATTCCCTAAACCAGTTCAGTGGGGCTCAGGCAAGTCCCAGAAATCTTTCCCCTTTTGGCATCAGCGAGATCAGCTGAACTGCAACATGTGACTGCAATCCAAGGCAACCTTTGTTTGCAAGACCAAGACAGGATCTTTTTAATTTTATTTTTTCCCCCTTTCCCACAGCAACCTCTTAAGTTGCCTTTCTCCATGGGAACAGGAGATCCACGATTAACTGACCAGTGAGTTTTATTGCAGAGTTGAAACAGGATGTTCACAGAGGATTTTATTGTGAGTTTTTTAGTAAGTGGGACATTTTAGTAGGCAGTGTATCTTCTTGCTTTATGCATGCTTGTTTCTTTGGGAGGCTGAAGTACAAAACCAGGCTGCCAGATTCATTTATATACTGAAGAAACATTATTTTGTTCTACCCAATTATAAAAAGAAAACATAAAAAGACCTGTTCAAAGTGGAGGAAACTCTGCTCCTTACGTTTGGGATGAAAAGGGAAAATTAAAACATCTAAGATAGATTATTATAACCTTCCATCAAACCTCCATCTTCCCATAGAACCAGCAGCTTCCATCACTGTAGCAACACTGATGCTGGAGATTACCTGGCTCAGGGTATCACTGTCACACAGAATTAAAGGTTTGCAGGCTGTATTTGGACAACTCCCTCCTTTCCTTTTGATGTTAATTTTGGGTATGCCTGCTCAGGCCATGACTGCAGTTTTACTCTGCTCTCATGCATTCAGACTGACAGCCAGACCTGGCAGCCCTCACAGCAGGTGTGGCAGGAGGGCACAGACAGCCCCTCTCTGACCCACAACTCATCCTTCCAGGAACAACTCTGGAGTCTGAAGAAGGGAATGTAAAATTTTGACTTGTGCAATTCCCACTGGAGGGAGCAAAGGTTATTTTTTCCTCACTCAGAAAGTTAATAGGAAACAACTCTCTCCCAAAACACAGATTAGTTTCTACTCAGAAGAGTGGACTGGGGACAGTCCACACGTAAAAAAAATAAAAATGCAGAGAGCTCCCACAGGATGAGCCCCAGAAGGAAGCTGTGTGCTGGGAAGCAGCCAGTTCTCCATGTCCTTCCCAAGAAATGCATTTCTCATCCTGACACACACATTTTGGTACACCCACTCCCACTCAGCAGAGCCTTTGCCGGTATCCATTTTCCCTGGATATTTTACAAATGCTTATCCAGAGCCTCCCATTCTCACTCTCTCACATGGCAGTAACTACTATTCTATTTTTGCTCCAGTTTTGAAAAGGTGCAAGAGAGAAATGAGTGTTTTTCAGGTTTCAGAAAGATGGGCGCCTCTGTCTGTGCTGGCAGCCACTCCTTTGCTGAGGGAGAAGGGATGCACTTGCCCGTGCACAAAGCTCTTGGAGAGGGAATGGGGCGGGATGTAAGTGCCTGGCTGCTGCTGGTAGTCTGGAAAGAGTTACTGCTGGGCTGGGGTGAAGAATGCAAGTGACGCAGCAGCATCCTGCGGGGAGAGAAGGGAAAATGTAAAAAAAATTAAAAAAAAACCCTTACAAAACCTCCAGCTCTTTGGCTGAGGTTCAGGATGACTACACTTTTACTGTAAGTGTTTGGTAACTCAGAGTCACATAACCCTCTCTGCCCACTTGGGGCCACGAGATGCAGCTTACAAGCTACAAGAAATGCTTCACACACACACACACACACGCCCGGCCGAATCCCTGTCCAAGGGAGGACAAAAAGCCTTTAACAAATTAAGCTGCATTTCCCATTTAAGCAGAGCTCCATCGCTATTTATTTAACAATTTTAAAGTGTTATTTTAGCCTTCCTGGTTTGTGTGTGTTGAGAGATTGTTCCTGGGACAGGAGCCAAAGTTGCTTAGAGCAACCCGGCAGCCAGAGAGAGAGGGAAAAGCAGGATAGAAGAGAGGAGGAGGAAGATGCCAGAGCAAGGCTTCACTGTGCTCACAGCAGCCCCCAGCCACAGAGCTGGAGGGAGGTGAATAGAAAACTGAGGACAATGATGGAGAAAAAGAGCTGGGGTGGAGAGCTGTGTGTGCTCTGTCACCATTCGGTGGCTGTTGAGGCTCCCTGCTTTCAGCACCCTGAGCAAGCACGTGGGGAGATGAGCAGGGGAAAGCAAAGCTATGGCAGTCCTGCACACACACCAGCATCCACCCTAGGTGGTGGAGCTTTCTGAAGATACCATCCAGGCGAGGTGCTGATCCTACCTGAGAGATGCTCTTACAGGAAAACTGACCAGAGGATGGATGACCCACTTGGGCACAAACACCTGCTCAGAATGCCCTGCAGTACCAACAGCCCTGGGACAAATGCATCAAGGAAAAAACAACAACATTAAACAGCTCCTGTGGGTATCAGACAAGTCCCACTCGGTTCTGCATCCTACTCCTCCCGCCATGACTGTACTTCCAGGTTGGCTTCCAATAACATATCTTTGCATGAAGTACTAGTCCTGTGAAGCCAAGATTTCATCCTTACATATAATTACATTCACCACTGTTATTAACATAACAGATCTGTTCCTTGAAAAGGGACTTCTAAAGAGGAAGTTAGTTGTTATTAGTTTGTCTTCCTTAAAAACACTTTAAAAATCCTTTTTGTCAATGTCTTTGCAGTCCTCCCTTTTACTAAACTGTCCTCTGAAGTCCGGCATTTGCCAGACTCTGCATTTCCTCACTTAGAGTCGATGCTGTTGAGTCACCTTTACGGCACCCTGGGGTTTCAGGAATGCAGCTTGGAGCCTTCAGCATCACCCAAACCACCCACTGTGTTTTGCAGAAGATGGGTTTTCTGTGTATCCAAAGACAAATCCCTGAGATGCCACTACAACTTGGCTGACTGAAGAGCTCTGCCACTCCACTGTCAGCAGTCCTGCTGCCACACCAGCTCTGCCACCAGCAAGCTTCATGCGGTGGTCACTCCTTCATCTGGTGATATTATATGGAACTGTCTGGGAATTTGACTTTTTCCCAGAGTAAGCCAGCCTGTCAGCCTTGAAAAGGCAATGAATAGCAAACTACTTGTTCTCTTCTTCACTTTCTCTGTACCCTTTTTAAGACAAATTACCATGCCTCTTTTATTTTTTAAGCAACTTAGATCAACACAAGTCAGGTTCAGTGCCAGCACGTCAAACATGTCACAAACAAGCACAGTAAGCTTTTTTTTTCAGGGGAATTTTAGCATCAAGAAGACTGGAACTGAAGCCTAGATCTTCCTAGCAAGGTTCACATCTATATCCTCCAAGACTGTGGACACAGACGCTATGCTCTGAGCTGTGCAAGGACACAGCAAGGCAAGGGAATCCTGCAAACCACAGGGGAAAGCTCTGCAGCCTACAAAAAGTCAACCAGGCGTATCCTGTAGGTCTGCCTATCTATGATCTTCCTCTTCAAGGCACTTCTATATCCTCCAGTGATTTCAAAACCCAGCACACACTGTTTCAGCTTTGATGCTCTGTGTTCTCATTATCAACCAACCAATACCAGAATATCCTTTCTTCTTGCAGTAAACCCCCTTTTTTCCCTAGGGGTAGAGCTGGTCAGACAGAACAGACCAGGCATTTAGCGTTTCATCATAAACCTACGTCTCAGCTTGAATCACCAAGGCTTGCACAGCTCCAGCACATTCCCATCGGCTGCCAACACCAGCCTGGTAACATCCCCATCAGGGAGCAGTTGCAGGGGTATTTGGTTTAGCATCCACAGCAGAGGAAATCATCAGCTTACATCACAGCACAGAGTGACCAATTTGTGGTCAACCAAACTACTCCCAAGAGCCAAAAAGCCAAGTGCAATGCAGTAATGACAGAAATTTGGATTCAGAACATCAGGAGGCACTGAGACACTCAGCCTCAGCAGGACTGACAGGGGTAGAAGCCATGCCAAAATCTGGATGCAAGGACTGCAGAAATGCTGGGCCAGGAGGGAAGTCAAACAGCCTCCAAGCCCTGAACCCTCTCTTGGCTTGTCTTTGTGGTGCTCTCCAAGGCAACACCAGCACAGCCCTGCCAAGAGCAAGCAGGACTCAGCTGCAGTTCCCAGCGACGAGCAGCACTTGCCCCACCACCCGGGAAGGGCTGCTGTGCTGCTAACAAAGAGGTTTCTAATGCTTTTTGGGTCAGCTCCAGCATCACTCATTCTCCTTCACCACCACCACCAGGAGCTGGAACCTTCACTTTGTGAAATGCCAGCCTACCCCGCTGCTACCAGGCATGACGGAGGCGATGCACTGGAAGACTGTGCCTGGAGAAGCAATTCCCTGTACACAGTTTTTGTTTAGTCTTCTCTTCAGACATGGAGAGACATCGTGTGCTGCACTCTTCACATCACCTTCCTGGATGTCTCACATCTACTGTGTTCCCTTTAAGTCTCAACTCTACCAGGTGCTCACAATCCCAGTTCCTCTCCTTGCCCTCCTTCCTCCTGCATGCCATCTGTTGTCCAGGCAAACTTGTGTGGCCATACTTTGAAATAAATTTGGAAACACTTCAGCTTTTTCTATACTAAGAGAAGTTCCTTGTCCCAGCTCACAGTGTGGACACAAGCTGTGGCTACACAACTGACCACACAATGAGCTGCAGCACAGGCAACACCAGGAGAGCAGAGAAACTTAGCCCCAAAACTACTGCTGAAGCATCCCATCAAACCATGGCTTGACACCTGTGGGCTGCTGGGTTTTTTTTCCCTAGGTGTAACCCATGCAAATCTTCCAGCTATTCCTCCTAAGTAAATTTTCCCAAACAGAAGCTTCATCTTCCCAAGCTGCCTGCTTTCATATTTAAAATAGAGGGGCTGAGACTGGATGCTGTGTTTCAAACAGGGTTTTTTATAGGACAACAAAGATTGAAGAGCTGGAATTATTACCTTTGCCATTTTTCTCTGGGCTATTAAAGATCTGCCTGTCTTGTAACAGCATCTGACTGCAATTAACAACCAGCTTGTGAAATTCACTGCATCTCATAGATCCCTTTCCGAAGTTAACCTGCTCATTTTGAGAGTTACTGCACATTTTGGGTATGTGCATCTGTTTTCCAAGAGTGCTGCTTTGCACTTGTCTTTATTGAATTTGTTTTTCTTATCTTTAAACTTGCAGCTCATTAAGGCAACTGTAAGAGAAGATGTTACCACCTGAAGTACCTGCAACGTCCCTGGTTGCATTTCATCTTCTGTATTATCTGCAGTCTACCATCTAATCTGCTACTGACCCCGAAAATGCCCTCCTGATCCAACAGAGAACTATTTCTTTTAGCTACTTAAGTACCTACTTATAATGATTTCATCTTCAGCACATTTCCTGAGTTTGTTTACTGAGCTGTCGGGACTTCCTCAAAGGAACTACTCTACAACTTTCTGCACTTCTTTGGTAAAGTCACTAAAATACCAGACTTGGTATGAGATTGCCTAGTAGTTCTGCAGGCTCTCCATCCTTCAGGAGAACTTGGCACACCAGGAGGTATCAGAGCTAAGGGCTGGCAACTCAAGACAATACGAGTTCTAAAGTTACTTGAAATTTTCTTTAAAGTCAGGTGAAGCAAATCATCCATTCCCCATTTAGCATCAGCATCACAGTTTTTCAAGTCTTACCTAACCAGCTCCCCATTGCTATTTCCCTTGACTGAGCTAAGATTTCAGGGCTGCAGGCACTTACAAAGAAAAGCTCATGCCCAACGGGTTAAGACTTGTTATTTTCATTAACTTTAAATCATAAATATGATTTCCACTTGAAAAGGGAACACTTCATTTAACAGACACAGAGGCTCTGATGGGTAATGCAGGGTTTTGAAGGAAATTTAAAATAAAAGGAAGCAAGGGGAAAAGGAAAAATAACACTTCCAGAAAGTTTTCCGAAGGAAATGAGTAACCACTTATTATTAAATGATAAATCACAGTCCTTGGGGAGTGGCATTGTCTGTGGTCTATTTTTAAAGAGAAAATACCTCTGTCACTGGCACAAGGGCTATATGGGATATGTCTGTGGACAGTGGGAGTGTTCATTGGGAGCCATCATCTCAATGCTGCTATTCCCATCACTTATCCGCAACAAAAACAGGATGAAAAGAACAAGGCTTAGAGAAAAGCAAAAATGCATCCAGGGCAACAAACAAGGGCTACTGTTCTCCATGGATGGAAGGCGGGAGGAAACACCAGAGACCAAGTGGAGGCTGAGTGTAGTCTTAAGCTTTGCTTGTTTTCCATGTGTGAGGGATGCACATGAAGCCACCAGGAAGCAAATCTGTGCTGACCCCAATGTCTCTATAGGGAATCAGGTGACCTAGCATCCTCTTTGTCCCCAAGATGGGAATACATTACGCACACAGCCACAAGAAACCTCTGGGCCTCTTTTCCCCAGGGGTTGCCACCAACACAGAGTTTTCTGGGGAAGCACCTGATGCTGCAGCACCACTGATGCTGACAGTTCAGAGGTGTAATTAGCCTCATTTTATGCTGATAAATGAGTCACAAATTCCTGTGGCAAAGTGACTTGCCAGCTGGGAAGAGGCACGAAGTGTCAAGGGAAGGGAAGCAAGGGACAGCAGAGCTGGCTGGAGGCTCAGCTGTAAGCGCAGCCTCAAAACCAAATCAGAGGGACCACGAGCTCCCAGACCCAGCCATCAGGCAGCGAGACTCCCTGCACACCGCTGGAGGGAGCGTTCCTGGCATCCTATGCCAAGCCCAACTCTCCCAAGTCCCAGCCAAGCACTGCCGAGCCCAAGCCACAGGGTTCAGCTGCAGACCCGTGTTTCCAACCCACTCGTGCGCTCAACCCACCCTGTCCCAACACCACACACCCCCACAAACTTTCCAGACTGCAACAGTAACAAGCACAAACCTATGGCCAATGTGCTGAAATACCATGCACTATGCCTAATTTTACCATGAGGGTGACCAAGCTTGCTCAGGAAGATTGTGGAGTCCCCATCTGTGGAGATATGCAAAAGCCATCTGGACATGGTCCTGGGCAACTGGCTGTAGCTACCTACCACCTGCACAGGTCCCTTCCAGCTTCAACCATCCTGTGACTTTTTATTGCAAAGCCAACTGCATCGCAATCCTTCGCCTTCACTACCCGCAAAAAAGACTGTAATTTTTCATCTTCTCAACTATTTCTGACATTCTTTCCATAGATGAGGTTTAAGCCTTTCCCCCCCTTCCTTTTAATAGGAACACAACCCCACAGTTCACAGCAGATTATAAAACATGCACACACACATCACTCTTCCAAAGCAGCATTTGAAGGTGTTTGATTTTTTTTTTTTTCTACTACCCATAAACCACCACCCTGCTGGTCTCATTCATTGTGTGGCATTTTGCAATGAAGCATAAAAATGGTATTAATCATAGCTCTGAAAAAACACAAACTTCTTCTCTGAGGTTTGAAATACCCATTTGGAAGAAAAACTTCCAGGAGCCAGAAGGACTGACAGAGTTGGAGACTCAAGTCCTTGTTTGCACAGGCCAAGTGTATCCCAATATATCCTTTGGACAGTTGCCCCAGGCCAGAGTTATAATACTTTATTCTTCAGTTCAAGTAGCAAGAAGGAGATTTGGTACAAAATCAGGACAAATACCTAAAGAGAATAGGGAGGAAAATGTGTGGTAAATCTAATGGGAGGCCTGAGCTCTAGCTACAGCTTTGGTGAGAGTGTCTGAAGCCTCAGCTGCCTCTCATCTCCAGGATGTCGCAGCCAGAAAGACCAGATAAGGGTACCCATATCTCACAGGCAGCACCTGAGCATCATGTACTGTGTGCTGGCACTCACCCATGGCATGGTGTTGCTTCAGCCACAGGCAGAAGCACAGAGATCTGCAAAGGCTATGCCAAAAAATAAAGACCACTATCATCTCTATGTTTTCTGGCCAAACACCACTGGAGAAAATTACCTTTGACATAAATCAAGCTCTTTGTCCACCTCTGTAGATTCAGTGCTTCTCATAGAAGGGGAGCTTCTGTCAAAGATGGATTCAGGAAAAAACATGAAGCTCTTTTTTAAGATAGATGCTTTAGCAGAGATTTGCCAAAGGCTTTGGAATTCCTCGGCTTCAGTGGTAAAACATTAATAATTTAAACACCTTCTTTTAAATTAGGAAGGGCACTATAAGAAACTATTGAAAGAGAAAAACCATCAAGCTTGTCACTACCTCCAACTCAAATACTGACATTTTCTCTCAAACCTCAAAAGTAGTTTCACCAACCTGGCAAATGAGAAATTTACATTTTTCTTACCTATCCTTCCCTCACATTTTCTCCTCTGCCATTAATCATCCAGGGAAAGCAGCTGACCACAAGGACAGGGCACACTGATCATACTGGTACAGAAAGCCCCAGGATGCTGTAATCGGGGGCAGGGGTAGTGCAAACAGTTGTAAAATGTTTCACAGGGCATGGCAAACATTTAGTGTTTACTGTTATATTAGTGGGATGGGATGGAATGGGATGGGATGGGATAGGATAGGATAGGATAGGAGGAAAGGATCTACAACCATCATCCTAGTTCAACTGCAACTACTTTGTGTTACAAGAGCAAGACAGCGGGAGAGAGAAAATAATCAATTATTTTCTCTTCTTTTTAATCAATAATCCCAGACTCTTGTGCACGGTGAAGTTCCCTGCTTATTCAAAGCCTGTATGCCTCTGCCTGTCTTGGTTACCAATACCTTCC
>NW_008246058.1:1925160-1945633 GCF_000691975.1 Corvus brachyrhynchos
CTCCATACTTACGAGACAAAAAAGGCTGGCAGAGATAGGACTAGCTCACTATCAAGGCTTTTGCAAGAGCAGGAACAATGTGGCAGCCCAAGATCTTGTGCTGTCTGCACAAGCCCCATCAGCAGCAGCTGGCCTAGGCACAAGCGTCTGTCCTGGTATCAAGGTGGCCAGAAAAAAGCACACACTTGGAGACACATCCCCCTCTCCCATGCAGATGTATGAACTTCAGATGACCAGTCCAAATTTGCAAAGATGTGTACGGCCACGGTGCTCCATCCATTCACTCCATACCAGGTCTTCTCTTGAAGAAAACCTCTTCGATTTGAGTCCCCAGTGCAGCTGTGTAAGCACCAGAAAAATGCAACTTTATGTCTCTCCAAAGGATGCCTAAACACATCCTGTCCCTCAGGGGGAAAAAAAAGAGGATTAGCGATTCAAAACCTACATGCCAGGCGATTTGGTGACCAAGTACCTTCCTCTGATAGCTTTTCTAGACAGTCATGAACTTTAAACTATTTTTTGCCTCCGACTCCCAGCAGCTCCTAAACAGTGTGAGCTAAATATTTATAGAAGAGTCACTGTTTGTTTAAGTTTCAATCCATACTCCCTGAGGTCCAATATGTCCAGATCCTCAAATGACAGCTGATTACAGAAGAGCCTGAAAACACCACAGAGGGGACACTGACACTTACCAGATCTTTCATCTGGACACTTTCTCCGGTGGTTGTTTTGGGAAGCCTTTCCCAGCTTCTTTCAAAAGACTAGGAAACATAGCTCTTGCCAACCAAGGTCCATGTTTCATCAGACACTTTGGCACAGCTCTGCTCAATGACACAGAGCCCTGGGTTTTGGGGGGCCCTCATCTGTGCTCCAGAGCTAGGCACAGGGACTGCTGCTGGAAATGCAATTGAAGCACCCAACCTGCTGAAAAGCAGGCACCAAGGCACAGCGAGAACACCCAACCACAGGTGGGGCACAGACAATGTCTGTCACTTCAGCTTAACAAGTTCTACCCTGACCTGCCTCTTCTGGACTCAGCAACATCTTTTCCATTTTACCATACGTCCCACTCCAGTGGAACAAAAAAGTCCTCCCACACCTTGCAAAAGAACTAAGGATACTCAAACTTTTTGCCTAACTGAACAACCTGTAAGAAATTGAAAAGACACTTATATGAGCTGACACACTACTGCTATAAGCTAGCCAAGTCCAACAAGTCACTTGCTTACATGTGGTGTTACACAGTTTCATGGGTGAGGCAAGAAAAAAATAAGACTGTGCTTCATCCCCTTTAATTGTGTGTGACTGGGGCTGTCCTTTTGGAATGTAACGGGGGACTCATCACCACAAAGGAGAACACAAAATGCAAGGCTATCAAGCAGGCACAGTCCTATGACAACACATCCCAAATGAACATCTCACCCTGTAGACCTCAGTGTCCAGCTTGGCAAGCTTCTAGAGGAACAGCAGAGACAATACCAAGCAAACACACTTCCAGTGACCACCCAAGGCTGATAATTCCCTTTGTTTTTATGGTTTCACATAAAAGCTCCAGCATGAAGAACAGAACCGAAGGTGTTTACTCCCCTCAGATGGGTGAGAGGTTGGGATATCTTTGCACAAGTCCAGCTACCTCAAACCAGCACCTGCTTTGAACAGCCCCTTGGACGACTACATGTTGCTGAAGAACTCGAAATCCCCACTGACAGCTGTTGCTGTGCCCATCCCATCAATATGAATTCTTCATCAGCACTGCAGCAAGACGGGACTCAGCAATGTTGATCTGTCCTGGGGTTCTCCAAGGGGACAGCAGGACTCATCCCCCCCTGTACAGGGTATTTCAAGGCATTTAGCCCCAGTAAAATAGAAAATGTGGTGTTTCAAGCAAGAGGATGACTTTTGTCATTAGGTGGATCTCAAGGACAGGTTTGCACACTGCCGTTCATTAGGAATCTGGATATCCAGCCTGAAGGCCTGTGCATGGATGAAGGAGCAATCATGGAAATGTCTGTGCCGACACCACGTGTGCACTCACAGCCCACACTCACCCTCACACGTGTTTTCTATCCAGATGTGCCTATGCACACCCATGGGAAAGTGCCATGAAGCCTTATGGACGTGCTCATGTGTACATGCATGGGAATAAGCAGGAGTACAGAGGCCCACCACAAGCCAGCCATGCTGGCACACAAGACTAAAGAGGAGACTGGAACAAGAAAGCTGGAAATCATGACAAGCACTTTCATCAGTAAAACTGCAATTATGCAGCCAGCACACAGCCTTGCATCTCTGTGGACCAAGCAAAACTACTTATTATAGAGATGCCTCTACTGTGATCTGACTTTTAGAGAAAGGAGAGGAGCTGCCCTGGCTTTCCCATGTTTTATTTCTCTGACTCTCATTCCCTGTTATTGGAAGCACAGGCATCACCACACACATCACCATGGCTGCTGGGCCCACTGGAGCCAGCCATGGCTGGGAGGTTTGAAGGCACAAACCTACAAACAAGGAGCCTTCAAAACTGCAGCTGGTCTCTTCCAGCATCACCCACACATTCAACACCATGGAGCTGGCTTTACTTAGGCTTCATGGAAGAAAATTTTACTAGGGCATAGAAGAGAGACACTTTTCTATTTTAATTCACCTGGCCCTAAAAAAGAAAAATAAAGGGGAAAAAATAGAAGAAATACAGCCCCCCTCTTTCTCTTTTTACGTAAATATTGGATCTGAGCGCTTTATGCTCCTAAGAAGTTAAAAATAGGAAATAATATCAAGTCTGTGCGCTGCATCTTTTATCAAAGCCTTTTATAAACATCAAAACCAGCTCCTCTGCACTCTTCTATACTTTCCTGCTGTCACTCACAATTCATAAAAGAGGTCTACAGAGATACAAAGGGTAAGGCACTTTCCAGTACTGTCAGAGAGTCTGGGATAAAAACACAGCTTTTCCTCAAAGCTCTGAAATCTAAGAGCAATTTTATGACATAATGTCACTTTTAGCACAAGAGATGAATAATAGATATTCAAAATATAGTAACACTTTCATAAGTAAACAATGCTTTGCAGTGTCACAGCTTTTCAGCAGCAGTGTCAAGCCTTTGCAGAAGGATCAACAGAGCAATCACCGAGCACCACCGGGAAGCAAACACTGCAAGAACACACACATGTTTAACCAAAAGGCCGAGTCTCTTTGGCCAAACTCCGTCTCTTTGGCCAAACTCCATCTCTTTGGCCAAACTCCATCTCTAGAGACACACATCCAGATCCCCTCTCTAAAAAAGGGGAGGTAGGGAGATTAACAAGGTGACCCAGAAACTCTTTACACATAAACTCAACTTCAACCCTGCCATCTCTGAGAGATGGGTGATAAATCCAAACCTCCTCCCCACCTGAAAGATGAGCAGGCTTACACTCACCTATATTCAAGAGATAGGAGCATTAATTAACTCCAACATTGAAAAAAACACATTTGAAAGATGATAGCTGCTAGAATATTCATGACTCTTACCCAGCCTGTTTATATAACTGGATATGAAGCAAATCCTCCATGCAAACCATGGCAAACCTGACAGCATCATTTAGCTGTTCAGCATCTTTTCCACAGAAGGCAAATTCCATAACTTGTGGTCACTATTTTTTTCCTCCCCTGCACATAGGAGTTAGGAATTCATAGGGAGGAAGTGATAAACCCATGATAAAAAAAATTCCATTGAACTGTCAGCATTATCCTAACCAAAAAAGAATTTCCTCCTTAGTCATACACAGGCAGGGTAAGTCAGCTCCCCCATGAATTACAGAAGAGCAGGGAAAAAGTGCTTATCTAGGAGATTACTTCTCTTCCTAGTACATTGGTACTTAATTTTTAAGCAGGGTGGAGGTCAAATGAAAACCACCTGATGGTGATGCAAATGGAACCCCGGATAAAGCTGCACAGGGGCCACCAGAAAGAGTTGCTCTTTGCAAAAAGCTTAATGAAAGCCAAGAGATGGTGCCAGTGGGGAGGATGATGGCAATTCCGCATCCATGTGCCGCGAGGATGCTGCCAGCGGCAGAAGGGCACATCCAAGCTGTGGAGAGGGCCAAGCCAGGGCAGTGCGGGGTTCCCAGCATCGCTCACCACCCCAGGGAATGCCCCCTGCCAGGCAAACTGGCTGAAGATACACTTCTCATCTGGATAGTAAGAGATCCACCTTCCAAAGGCACCAGGGCTGGAATGCAGCTGTGCCTCATCCCCCAACTTGTCTACAATAACCATTATAAATATATGTACTTTTTTTTGTTGCACACACTCAGGTCCCATTTTTGCTGCTGAAGCCTCAGGTCTCTAATCCGACCTCCTGGCTTTGACACTGCAAAGGTAAAGAGGAGGCAGCGCAGTGATGGTACCCTGCAAAAGCAGAGCCAGCAAAACCACAGGATACCCAAAACAGTGCCAGGGAAAAACTAGGAGGCCAGGTGAGAGGCTTGATTCCAGCTCAAGAAACACCCTGTGAATAAAATATTGCCCAAAATAGCATTTTGTGTTTCTGAACTGGGTTCCACACTGCAGGACAAGAAGATTAGGCAGATGCCCTCCCATGGGGGCAGATTGGCCCCATGGCAGGCAAAAAAAAAATGTCCTGCTTAGCAGGTTTTGTCTGCTGCCCCGTGTAAGCAAGCAAACCAGCTTGGAGATGATTAAATATTAATCAGAAACCCTTCAGATCATGTCCCATTCACGGCTTTGGGACAGTGCAAATCCCGCCACCTTTACCAAGAACCCCTCCAAGGGCCTCTCACAGCCCTGGGATGCCAGCCAGCTTTGGAGGCTTTACATTTTCGTGGCATGAGACAAATTTCGCTAAGAGTTCCTCAATACTAATCCACATAATGCTGCTCAGCAGATGGGAGCACAAGAAAACAGCCTGTCGACACCTTCAGCTCTGCACAGAACCCCTCAAAGCAATGCAGAGGATTCAGAAGCCAAGCAGATACCTCTTGCTTTCTTGCTGGCATTAACAGTACGTCTCATGATAGGTCACTGCTTCTTTGCAACCTGAAGAGCACAGTAAGTCAGCAGATAGTTCAGTATTTACTGTGCACAGTAAGTCTGCACCTGCAGATGCAGGCACTCATGGAAAAGCAAAGATCACACATAAAGAAAGGTTTTTATTCTGAAAGTAATGACTGTGATGCTTTGGTTAATACAAAATTCCAAGCAAGGTCTTAAAGCAATCAGTAGAGGATCATTCAAGACATACTAGCAGGATTATTTCAGATATTTTAAAATACATAAATATTTATTTACTTATATAAATAAACAGAAATATGGCCTAATGTATCCCAAATTACACGTCCTGCAGTAAGGTCACAAAGTCTGGGCACAAATGGCATTCATTAATAAGTGCCCCAAGAGAGGGACAGCCCTTAAAGAGAGAAAATGCACGCTGCGAAAGGGGTTGACATTTTTAGCATAAACTAAGGACTGAGATCCACCATTAATTTGCTTTGCTCATGTTGGCTTTCGCTGCTGCACGATGAGCGAAAGTCAACCTGTGCAGGATGAGCACAGGTGCATCAACATCCTTCACCCTGGGCACTTCCTCCTCCAAATTCCCCATGCAGAACAGGGGAAGAAAGATCAAAGCAAAATTTCAGCATCGGCAGCTTCAGCATTTTCCCTGAGCAGAGGCAGACGTGAATCCAAAGATTCAGCTGTAAATATTTTAAAAGTGGCAAATGGACTTTTGGCAGCCAAAATAAGAATCTTTAAAAGCACTAGCATTTGCTGCCCTCAACCCTTGCAAACCCAGCCTGCTAAAGTGGTAAGCAAGGTTGCCCACAAACTGAAAACTGAAACTAGTTTCAGCCCCAATTCCAAAAAACCTGGAAGTAATTTTAGAAGCAGGAAACCCTCAAGCAAGAGACAGCACCTGTAGATTAAAACCTCTTCCTCTGTCAGGCTTCAACACATTCGACTAACAAAACCATAAAGAAAGTAAGACTCCCTTAAAAAAGCCTCATTTTCAAAATTTTTTATAGCTTTGAGGTTGTATTTTATCCTTAAACCAATAAATACTTCCAATTCCTTAATTTGCTGCCAGCTGGGGAGAGGTTTAAAAACTTCTGTAAACCTGCAATTTCAGTGCTGGTCTGTGCTGGGCACTGAAAAATTCCACTGGGGTGAGAGTGAGAGGGGTTAGTCATGACAAGAACATCCCTGCAATGTGCCAGGGCTGCTTTTCACTGTCATCCAACCATCCTTAATACCGACTTAGTCCATCAATGATTTTCATAATCAGTTATGTGCTTTTGAAACACACCCACACACATAATCTTCACAAGCGGCCAAATAGAAGCTTTCTGTATTTCTATATTATTATTAATAACATGCATCTGTGTACAGACCAACCTCCTAAAGGATATTTTGATCCAAGGATCTGCAACCTGACTGAAAGCGAACTTTTGCCACTTTACCAGCAAATATCTTGAATGCTGATGGGGTTCATCTTTTAACTAGCACCTACGGATGTAGCTGGCAGCCCCCCTACCCGGATCCTCACGCTGACCAACACGAAAGCCCTTAAACTACTTACCCTCTGAAGCTGCCCCACATCTATGCAGGGTGAGACCTGCTCTTAACAAAACCTGAGATGATTTTTCCTCCCTGTAAAGGACAGCTGTACATTTGCAACTGAAACATCGTTCCCAGCCAAGCTCTAATTCTTGGGCCACCCCCAGGTACCCCAGGTGTGCCACATGCCTGCCAGACCCTGTGTGACTAGGGAGTCACACTGCAAGAGGCAATGCAGAATGCAAAATTCAGGGTACATCTACCACGGCTTTTCTCCTTGCTCGGTCTGAGTGCAGACCCTACAATGCAGAGGTCAAGCACCCTGGGGCTGCACTGGGTTACCCAGATCACAGGCAGGTTTTGCTCGGTCTCTAGAAGGCACCTCCAGAAGCACCAAAGGGCCCGGCAGCACTAGAGCAGAGCAACTGAAGCCCCATTCGATCCCAGTTACTTATAAAAGATAAAGCTCATTCCACCGCAATGTGCTGCTGACAAGGGACCTTTTCACATCTTACAGGAGCAAGTGGAGATCTGGTTTGCGATGTCTTTAACAGCTGACTACAAGGAAAAAAAATAAGGATTTTAAGTATCAATGGTGTTTGCTTTAATTGCAGATAAAAAGAACAACTGCAAGTGATCCAGTCTTTCTTAGGTGCTTTAGAAGTTGTTAGGAGCTAGTTAATGAAACACCAGGGATTTCAGTGATGCGAAAGCTGTTAATTCAGGTTAAGCAAGGAAAACTCCTATGTGCAAATGAAGAGCTGGTTCCAGGGGATGTCTCTGCAGCAGAGCACAAAGTCCATGCGAGCAAGCAAAGGGGTCTGGCACTGCAGGGCTGAGCCTCCAGGCAATCCTACGGGAGAAGGCTCTGCCTTGGCACATGACCACGCTGCACGGGGCTTGACCATGACCATGCCCACTAGCCTGGCCAGGATGCTGCTGTTCACCTCTGAGTCCAAATCCCCACTGTTAGCTCCGGCCTCTCCTACAAGCACAGCAAGCGCCTGACTTTGCTCATTGATCAAGCAAAGAACTTTATCCCCAGTCTTTGTCTACCATCTCCATCTGGCCTAGGAGTCACAGTCAAATTGAAGAGAGAGGCAACTGATTATGTTTCCCACTGAACATGCTCTATCCACCCTGCCCCCTGCATTTCCTTCCTTTGATGCAAAATTGTGCTTACAAAGCAAGAAGACAAAACTTTTAATGCCTCACAAATGCTGAGGGGAACGCAAAATAAATGTACAGCAAAGCATTTTCAGCCCTTTTCCTTCAGCACCTCCTCTTTGTATAGTAAAAATAAAAGTTAGATACAAAGAGCTACTTTTTTGTCTACCCCGTAGAAGGAGCAATCTGTTCACCCGCACACCTGAGCATTTGACCAAACCAGCACAAGTGCCAAAAAGAATGATTTTCACAGCAAATTGATAGCCACAGACACCAAAACAATTATTCAATTCTCTCCTAGAAAGAATGGAAAAAGAATTTGTCACCTTCACAAAAACACCTAACTCATTGTAAATGATTCTAAAAATACAAATTTGGTTGTTATCACTAGTCCTATTGAGTTATACAGATCTATATGGAATAGGAAAAGTTTTAATTTTAGAGCTAAAGGCATCTCCTTTTATATGGGATAAGTGATCCTCAAAATTATGTTCTTCAGCAGAAATTCTATTAAACTAAGAAGAGAAAAAATGTGTTTAACACTTGTGTCATCTTTTTTGAAATGAGATGATGAAGCCCGATAAGCTGATCCACACATGGCTGGTGGCAGCTGTGGGTTACGAACACAGCTGCCCAGGAGTCCAGAAGGATCCAGGTGGAGGAATACAGAGCATCAGATCCATCCTTTCCCTCATGTATGAGGCTATGGTTGGGCATCAAAACCTTCAGAAGCTGATACCACTGATCCACGAGAACCTTCATCTCAAACTGGGTCTCTCCCAACAAAGAAAAGCCATCTTCAGGGTATGGCACCAGGGACTTTGGAAGGTCTTACCTTCAGCAGAAGCTAATAAGGAAAAAAAGTGACTGAACTGAAGATCAAGAAAGCAAACTGGGCAGTCAACAACAAAACCATTTACATACCTGCTGGACAGGAATGCTGCTGCACTGGAAAAGCTCTGGGAGAAAATATCTTCCAGCTGGGTAAAGCAATGGCTCCGTCTTAAGAAGATGCATGGGGAGATATTCCAGTAAGTGACTGTATGCTATAATCCTCAAGACAGGGCCACAAATGACACAGGGTGACCCAGGAAAAAAGAAGGTAAAAAGATGGTAGGAACTTCCAGATGCTTATATCCATAGCCGACATTCTCCAGAGGGTTTTGTGGGTCCATATGTCCATGCATCCCATGATCCTAAAAATCCTTGGGAGCTACAAAAAGGACCAGACTGCCAGGCTCCTCCAAACGTCATCCCAGACCAGTGGGACGCATGGGGTTGGGACCTTCAGAGAGAAGAAAGGGACAGGCCATTACACAACAGCTCTTACCACGTTGGACAAGGTCTATTCCCATGGAAACTCCTATCTTTTGATTTATTTTTGCACGGAAGGAAGGTTTTAGTGTTTGTTTCTTGTTTTGTTTTTTAATTTGCATGATTTACTTAAATGAATGTAACAGTGAGCAGAGGCACAACATGGAGTCACCACCTCCAGATGCCTCATAGCTGCTAGCTGATGTGAGATGAGGAGGACGACAAGCCAGCAACTGAAAAAAGTTTTCACCTAACCAACAGATCTTTCCAAAACTCTCTTCTTTTTCTTTTTGTCAGGTGAAAGGACAGAGTCTTCCTCTCCTCTCCTTTTTTCCACACCTTCTAAACCTAATGAAGTATTTTCTCTACCAGGGAAGAGGAGGATGGAAAGGGTTGTAAAGAAGCAGGTCAGCAGCATCATCTGCCTTCCTGACTTCCACCACCAGGAGAATCACACCTTCAGCAACCCGCATCAACGTCTGGCCCAACCCATCAGTGCAGCAGAAACACTCAGCTCTTGAGTACAACCCACTGTGACCTCCGACCAGGCAGAGCCACACTTCCCACCTCTACCATCAGAGAAAATAAACACATCCCAGCAAAGTAGCTCAAAATACCGGAGGAATTAGTCATAAAGATTCTAGTACTTGACGTATATAAACCCATCATAATCTGGGGGGTTGGGGTTGTTTGTTTTTTCAGTTCTTTTAATTTGATTTTACCAATTGTGCTGGGAATAGAGCTGATGGGATTTTTGTTTGTTATTTTAAAATATGAAAGCTGTCACATAAACACAGGCAAGTGCCAGGCCCAGATATAATGCCCAGCAAGTGCTGAAAGGAAACTCAGCTCTTTGCCCGACATTGCTTTCTAGTCCAACTGTAAAAAGAAAACAGCAGAGAGCAGCTGAGAGCCAAAAGAGGTTTTTTCACTTTGTTTTAGCTGCAGCAGCATAGGAAGGTGATAACATTGTGTGTAATGCAACCAAGCAAAGGAGTAATGAAAGTGCAAGCAATTAGATCAAATAGCACAGGGTTAAGGAAAAGGTGTGATAATCATTTGTTTTGCTAATTGTGTCAATAAAGACCTATCTACCCTCAAACAGCGGAAACGTCATCAGATATTTAAAAGGGAAAAATCAAGTGAATAATTAAATGTACAAAAACCCGACATTTTTTCCCCAGATGGTCTCTTTAAAGGGTTGATTAGGAGAATCACATGTTTATTTTGAATAAAATTCCAGTGACTTTGATCATGTTTAAGTCACCTCACGTACAAAATCTACTTCGAACCAAAACTACTTCTTCCCTTGGGAAAACAATCAAAATTACCTTCTCTGCAGGAAAGATGCAGCATTACCACAACCCAGGCTAAACTGGCTTATGGGGACAACACCATAACTCACAAAAATCTGGTGCCTTTGCAACATGTTTTTGTTGTTACAAAACCCAGCAAATCAGTACAAGCCAACTGGAAGTCTGCAGACAGGCTTGCAGATGAAGTTGCACTTGAAGTCTGCTAATTCGTGGAAAAAAAATCTGAATGACCTTGTCCTTGCTTCTAGTGTTTTCTCAGTGATGGGGAGAGTTAGCAAATGAAATATTCCCTAACTTCCCCCCAGCTAAATGAAGTGAAGCTGAAGAAGGTCTGACCCAAGTCTCTGAGCTGATGAAAACATTTCAGAAAAGGATTTGAATCTCCCAAAATAACTTCCATCCCACTAATTACACAGCCAATCTCAGCCACTCTGATAACTGTATGACATTGAAAATGCCTGTAAAACCTATTTCTCTACAGCAAAAACACCTGCCCAAAATCCTCGAGCTAACTGTTTTCTCCATAAACCAATTACCTGTAAAATATTGAGCATGCAAACAGAGATGAAGCTCTGTCTCCAGAGAAATGAGGCTCAGCCCACCAGCCTAGCCCCTCACTGTGCTGTGCCTGATGCACCAGCAGGACTTTTTCTCCAGGCTCCAACACGGATGTGTCAATATGTACTTTGCTCAGTTCTCCTGGGAGATGAGCCCAGCAGTTGTCACTATCCAACAAGTGAAAACGTAATTTTTTCATTTTCTATCTTCTATACCTTCCCCCATCCTGCATATACCACACCACTCACAGCACTCTCATCTTCTGCCTTCAAGGCCAGCTGGATGGCAGCAGGACTCACAGGCTGTGCAAGAGCTCAGTGATCAGCATCTTGCACAGTTTATGTTTTTACATAAACATATGGGCTTTTCTAGTCAGATTTTAACAGATAAACTAATGGCTGATGATTAATGTTCATTTTAATCATCTTCCTTTATGGTATGGAGGAACCTCAGTACTTTCCACTCCTGGATGTGAGAAGACACTGTCTCATTGCTTCCCAGTTTGAGAGGCAGATGAAATTCAAACCCTTGTGCCCAGCACATGCCTGAAGAGACAACCTTCCAGTTGTCTAGACGCTACCATTAAAATGTGCCAGATTTTTAAGACTGAGCACACTGCTTGCTGGGAAGAACATCACTCCACTCCAGCTCACTCCATTGCTGCTTCCCCCTCAAAATGCAGGGACTTCCTTGCAGACTGTCCATGAGCGTTGCCCAACAGTTTAGGTCTTGCCCTTATCAACTCACTGAAGGTCATGCAGTAGGTTGGTAGCAAAGCCATGAAGCACAACCAGATTTTACAAGTCATGGGCCAGCACTTGAAAAACACATTCATCTTCCCCATCCCTTGACAAGAAATAACTCCATTACTTGTGCACAACAAGGGTTGAATCACTCGCACACAGAAACACCACGCACCGAACACATGTCAGCTCTGAGCAAACAAGGCATCACCATCAACACGAGAGCAGCACCCTGAGCCCACAGCTCCTCTCCAAGGGCAGCAAGAACCTGAACACACCAGCTGGAGGAAACCAGCAACGAGCAAAGTGTGCCCTGCAACACAGAGACCCCAAATGATTAATAAACACACAAAAAGAGTTAAAAGACTTGTTCCTCATTAGCTGAAAAATACATGAGGAAGAGAGTAGGAGTCCCACCTGTTAAACTTTGAATGTTGAAGAGTCCCAAGTGCAATGGCTCGTTTCACAAAACAAGGGGTGTTTTCTGTGCCTGTGTTTTATTTTAAGGCAAGAGCCGGGTTTTTTACACTCTAGCATGTTTATTACAATCCAGCCATGTGAGTTAAATGCAGCTAGGGACCTGTTAAACCTCATGATCAGTGCAGTAAGCTCCAGCAGTAACTTTATTATGGGCAAGAATGCAACTGGGGCATTCATGTCTGCTGCTCCTGCCACCAGGCACTGTGAGCAGTATGTGCTCAGTTTGTCAACACCAAAATCCCCTCCTTAAACACAAGGTGAGCATGCCAAAATGGCTTCGTTACATCCCAAAATGGCTTTGTTACATCCCCATGCAGAAGAACATCTCCAGATACAGGGACTGCTTATCAAGGTCAGTGTTACCCAGCAGAGAATAAAAAAGGAAAAAAAAAGAAAACAATTCAACTTTTCTTGTTTTTTTTATAAATCCTCCAGTGAATGGTTGCAGATATATTTGCTGAAAGGCAGCAGTTTGCTACAGTGGGTATCTCAGCTACCACGAGGGAATGCATTTCTCCTGGTTTAGCGAGCCAAAGCAGGCTCAGCACCAGTCCTGGCAGAAAGAGCGAGCACAGGACCAAGCCCAGACTGTCCCCTGCAATAACATCCAGCTGATTAATCAGCTCAAGTCACCTCCAAAACCTCTCCTTGGCTTCCTGTTCTTAGGCATGAAATTTTAGAAGAGCTATAGACTGAATCTGACATTACAGTGAGGGTGGCAAAATCAGGGAGTTCCAGGTCAACAGGACTTGTGTTCTGTATCAGTGAGGAAACATGAACTTGCTTGCTTTATGGAATTACAGAAGGACACCAGTTGACAGTCTCTTATATCATGTGCCTATAGTATTTATGTCCTTATAGAAGACAAATAAACAATACCAATTATTTCCCAAAGAAACACATAGGAAAATAGTGTAAAGGCCTCTGCTCCTTTTTCTCCTCACTCAGCAGCACCAAATTTTTGGAGTAACCTGGCTGCTTTTGAGGGCTTCACAAGCTTAGCCAACATCCCAGGCAGTCCCTAGAGCTGGGGCTTTTGCTCCCAGATCAGAAACAGCAGCTACAGCTGGGACATGATTAATGAGGGGAGGGCACTTCGCAGATGCTCCACCAGTCTGTGACCAGGCAATGACACTGCACATCCAATACCCGAGTATTTTAGGAAAACAAGATGAAGGCAAGAACCATTGATCTTGCCTCACCCTACCATTTTTCATCCTAAAAATCAATTCCTTTCTGGGAATGAAAAGGGGAAAGTTGAAAAAAGACAAGCACATAAGGACTGCCTGGTAGATTGTGGATTCCAACCTACACTCCACCCAGAAAAGCATTGTTTGGTAACAGTAAAAATGCAACATAAAAATGCTTCCAAGAACTCTTGTAACAGTTTCACAATAAAGTGTATATTTTAAAATTTAAGTCTAGCTATTCCATTGAAGGTATCATCACATAAATTTGTGTCCCTTGCATCCACCCAGGACTCCTCACCCACACTCGGGGTGGGTCTGCCCACCAACATGAACCAACACCCAAGTGACCAACGGGCTGTGTATTTACTGCTCAAGTTCTCACACAAAATGCAGGTCATGACTATGCTGTTTTGACTTCACAAAATGACTCCACATGAGGATCACAAGCTGGGATGCTACAATTTGAAGCGCTGCTGAGATGCCCTACAATTAACCCCATTCTTTTAACCATTTTTGAAGAAAAAAAGCAAGCAAATGTCATACAATCTGATATTTTAAGCACCTAATGTCACCTTGGACCATTTTCAAAGCAAAATTTAATAACCTTATTCTCTGTCTGCACCAGCTGACACAGATACATCAAGAGAAAAAAATCTTTAAAACATTCCCTAAGGAGAAGTGGGGGGAGATACTCTCCTGATAAATGGCAGACTGTTACATAAAAAGACCAAAGGAACAAACTGTAAGATAAATATTAGCTAGCCTTTTTATAGTATTCAAGACATGAATGTTTCCCAACTTGGATGACAGTACCAAGAAAAAATAATTTTATTTCATGCTATCAAAATCAACTCTAATACGGAACACAGCATTCCACACATCCTCCTCTTGGCAAAAGATGTCTTACAAGTGAAGAGTGTGATTCTTAAGAGATACTGGATTGGCTCACCTAGAAAAATTGAAAGGCCACAGAGAAACGAAGTCCACAAAGAATGACCATTTCAGCCTTGAACCACTTGCAGCTCAGACAATGATCTCTTTCTGAGATGCAATCAGGCTCCTTGGGGATGCAGTGTAATGCAAGGGACATGTCACACTTCAGGACAGTACTTCATGCCTCCTGCTCTCCTAGGGCTGTGCATTCTGACTTCAAAGGTGTTTTACAGAAACGCTGATCCCCAGGCTAATCTTGCAGAGATAAGTTGTAACCCTTCAAGTGCATGAGGGAATGGATTTTTGCGCCTTTCTTTTTTGTTTATTGGCTTGCTCTCAATTATATCCACAATCTCTGTCATCAACTACAACTACTACAATAAAGTCAAGATCTCTGCATCAAAATGAAAGTCAGGTTCCCACACCTGGGTGAAGGAAGGGCCCTTCCATCCCACTGCTCACACCCAGGTGGGTACCATGTCACCTCCCATGCTGCCAGCAGGCTCAAGCAAGAGCCTCTTTCCTTTCCCTGGTCCCTTATGTGGGCACACAGCATCTCTCCCACCAATGGCTCTCCCACCATCCCATGTCTAGCACCAAAGACCTACAGGTGCTCTCACAGTTGTGACACAGAGTTGCTGCTCCATCTCCAGAGCTGCTCTACTGCTTACCAACACACAGCCCAGTGCCAGGTTCCCTTGCTGGGCACTGCTGCAATTCACAGAAAACTGGGGAAATTCACTGCAAACTCGCTTTGTGCCTTGGCCAAAATGACCCACAGCTCCCCACACCTGGCTTGGTCACCACAAACCATCCTAGTTACCCAGAGCAGGGCTCAGTCTGAAGCCTGCAGACACTTTTTGCTACCTTTTATTTATGATTTTCAGTCTACTGCATTAGTTACTAGCTTACAATGAAAGGAAAGAAAAATCACTATGCCAGCTGCAAAAATAATCCTCCTGGCTCATTACATTTTCAGTTCTTTATCTTAGACCTATTCTTTAAACCTTCAGGATATAGGCTGTCACCATGCAGGCTAACAACATGCTTTGTAGTCAAATAAATGCTGAAATTCTCACAAGACTACATCACTCCAGGAGCAAAGGAGTTGTGCTAAAATTATAAAAGTGGCTAACAGAGAGATTAATTGGATGCTATTAAAAAAAAGAAAAAAACAAACCGCAAAACAGAAGACACCAGACCCTTACTTTTGAAAGATAAAATCAACCAACTCCAGGCATCTTGGTCGCAGTCGACATTTGCTTTCATCAACCCCCCACCACTGCAGCCTCCTGAAATCCCTCTATTAAAATGGATTTGCAATTGTCCCCATGTATGCCATCACTGTCCCCATTTATGCCACCTATGCTGTCCCTGCTTCAGCTCCAAAAAGGCAGAGTTGGGATGATGGGCTTGGTCCTCTGAAGGAACTGGTGGGACAGAAACTGAGTGAATGGTTCCAGTTCTGGGGAAGTTTGATCCCTGTGGCACTGGACCAACACAGCTCCAGCCCCACAAACACCAAGTTGGTTTGCTGGCCCAGTGTGACCAAAAGGGGACATTCCTGAGCCCCTCTCTGGGCCCCTCTGGACCTCAACTCCTCAACCCAAAGGAAACCACACTCTGCTCTTGCTGGGAGCATTTATCGTGGGCAAAGCAAATCAGCCCAAAGTTGCCGACAAGCAGTGAGGGGGTAAAGGCCAAGAAGGAAAAAGACATTTTTTAATGAGCTTAAGTCACCCCTTGCAGGACCGACACATTTCCAGCTTAATATCTGGCTCCTTTAAAAGCTGAATCCTTGGTGGGTGCCTCCTCATGCAAGAATAGGACAGAAGCCCAGTGGTAATGACTTTCCCTGTGCACTGTCACACTTGGCTTGAGGTCCAAGCATCCCTGTGGAGCCCAGGAGAAGCCCCACATGCTCCAGGGCTGGCACAAGGCTCCACAAAGGCAACTGAGGTGAAGATTTCAAAACAGCTCTGGGAATACCAGCACAGAAACATTTTGGCAGATTAGGCTCTGTCTGCCTGTTACTTTTTTGAAAGGTCCTACTTATTAAAGGCACATGTTCAATATTCAGTAAATAATAACAGAAAGTGTTTGCCATTAAACCAAAGCCCATGGAACAATCTTGACTAATCCAGCTGTCAGATCCAAATAAATGCCTGCCCTGCTTTTACAGGCAGCTCTAACATGCAGCTCAGTGATCAGGACCTTCATGAGGTGAAAAAAAAAAATACCATTATTAGAAAAGATTTTTTAACACTGGAGGACTTGGCTTCATCTAAACATAGATGTTGCACTGGTTTAATTAAATCAGCACAGAAAGGTTTTATTTATTGCATCATACAGTTAGACTATTAAGTTACAGCCCAGGACTCATTTTTCTGCTGATATCCAAGAGTAAATCCTTTTTCTGCTGATGCAAGGATTCCTACCAGGGACTGCACTCCAGCTCTACCTGTCCCATCCCTCGTGTTTGTGAAGGGGTGTTTTGCTCACTGTCTTGTACTTGCAGAGCTCTCCTGACCATACACCAGTTTTAATTCTACTGAAAAAACACTTCAGTCCTACCAGCTCTCTGCTCCTACCACTCTGCTTTCACCTCCATCCTTGATGATTATTATTGCAGCCACCTCAAGAGGAAAAAAACAAGACCTCTGAAAACACGTCTGGCTCCTGTATAACCCTCTTCACGTTTGCAAAACAAGCACAGAGCCCAGCAGCGACAGGGAGCTGCAGGGAATCAGCTGTTTACTCCTCAGCCCTGGAGCTGCCTCCCACCAACCCTGCACCTCACACATGCAGGGCAGCAGCCAGGGTCCAGCTCAGCTGCATGGATGGATAACCTCCCCAGGTTGGCATCCCCATTATTTTGATGCCTGAATATACTCAGATCAACTAACCTTCCTGTAACCCAGAGATGTCTAAATTTTTATTCCAAGACTGACAAAGTATTGCACCTCTTCCCACTCATTTATTGCTAACAATATTTTTATTTTAATCAGGTCTAGACTCTTAAATACTTAATGACCTGGTTTTCTGAAGAGCTTACATGCTGTGAGAAAAATAAGGGAAAAAGAAGGGATTGTTTTATCACTACATCAGCATCTAAAGGCATCAAAGGAATTCCTAGCTACATACCACTTGCTATATGGGAATGCAGTTAAATAGTGTATTTACATACAAAGCCTGTGAGACTCAGGAGAACTTACAGACACAGAATCAAGAGATTCACAGAATGGTTTGGGTTGGAAGGGACCTTTAAAGGTCATCTAATGCAAACCCCCAATGAGCGGGGACATCTTCAACTCCATCAGGTTGCTCAGAGTCACATCAATCAATGTTTCCAGTCCGAAAGGTCTCTTCTCTTTTGCAGGGATGATGCTGCCTTGGAGGGTGCAGGGTTCTCCACCCACACATCCCACAGTTTGGCATTTCTGTCCTCTCTGCTCTTTGCCACAGCCCCATTGATGGAAGCACTGCCACTCCTCTGAGGGCAGCAATGCAGGCGAGTGCCCTTCGACTTGCTCCAGAAAAAAAATTTAAAAAAAATAAAAAAAGCTGGGGTCAGATGAAGCTGTTTAAACATCAACTTGAGCTCACTGGATAGGGAGGGAAAACCTGGAGCCTGTACAACTGGTCCTGCAGGACTGACTGTCCACCAATTCCATGGCTCCACTGCCAAGACTCAGCCAAAGCCTCCACACAGCCTCCCTGCAGAAGGCAGGCCCACCAGAAAATCCACCAAACCCAGAGGTGAAGTGAGGGAGGTCTCTTCCCAGCTGTGCAAATCCTTAACACCAACAGCAGATCCACCTGTGCCCAGCCACCTGTCACTGCACCAGAATGTGAAGCTGCTGCTGAGCTTACAACTCTCCTCCCTAAGAGCTGCTGGAGGAGACCAGCCTTTCTTGAGCATCTGACTTACCCATGCCAGGAGCAAACAGTCCCAACCTCTGTCTCTCTGTTAACTTCAGTGGAGTCAGGATTTCTCTCTCATGGTTATAATCTACTCCAGGGACAGAAGATCTGTTTTCATGCAGATGCCCCTCTTTTATCACAAAGAATGGAGACAGATCATTGCAGGTCACACTATCTTTCCTTAGCTGAAGATACTGTTAGCCCCATTTCATAAGTCCTCACAGCTATTTGGCTGAAATATCTGAAATAACTTCCTTCTGAAGACTGCTCATCAAGACACCCTTTTTGCCAATCTGCTTCCTAGGCTGAATTAAATTCTCCTGGAGATGATGCTGCAGCAGAAACCAGTGCCCTTTCCAGACCTTTTCCCCCATTTACTTAAGATGGCAAGTGTAGAGCTGGTACTCACAGTAGATAATCAGAATGTGGGATAGAGTTGGTAAAGAAGCTCCAAGGTTAAAGAAGAAGAAAAGGAGGAAGGAAAGGACATTGAAACACATCACAGGTAACACATCATAAGAACATCGTAGGTAGTGGCATACTGACAACTGAACTTCATGATTCAGGGCTAAAAACCAGCAACAATAATTAAAATACTATAGAAGATTAAATTTAATCAATTTTTTTTCTCAAGACAATGACACCTCCTGCCCTCCTCTGACCTGATGCTGGTTATGTGGGAGTCGGGCTATCAGGTCAGACACGTTTGTGGCTGATGCAATCCTGCTGTAACAGTGCAGTGCCCAGCGCTGCTCCTGCAGGTGACTCGATGCTCATGATCCCCTGCCCGGTGATCCGCAGCGCAGGGAGGAGGGTGGCAGCTGCAGCGTGATGCAGCAGGGATATAAAAAGCTGAGGACTCAGCCTGGAGAGTGGAAACCAACCTGCGCCAGCAGCGTGCCGGCATCACCTTTCACCTACATCTGCTGAGCCGCCTTCCCAATAAGAGATTATCTTGGGAAAACAAGCTCTGTCATGGCTGCTCGCTCCAACTGCTCCCGGGATCAGAGTTATGTCCTTCTAGGACAGTAAGCTAAGGGCAGGAGAGGGGGACCCCATGCCCAAAGCCATCCCCACTGATAGGGGGATCAGAACTGGTTCTCCCAGGAAAAGAGAACCTCTTCCCATTCCCAGTGGTTCCTGAAGTGCTCAGGCCCATTCACCCCTCCAGAGGCTGGCTCCATGCTGGGGGCAAGGAAAAGCCCAGCTGTCTCAGTCAGGGGACCGATGCTCCTTTACCAAAAAAGGGACACCAGGGAACAGCGTGACTATGTCAAAAAGCTCCAATGGCTTTTTCAGCTCCAATTCCCTGGCTCTCCATCCTGGGAACAAAGCATGACAGACTCGGGACCTGAGAGGCAGCAACAAAAATCTGGAAAATTCAGAGAGAAAACATCAGAAATCATCAGCCCCAGAGACAGGTGCCAGAAGCCACCATCAAGAGAATGTTTAGAGCCAAATCTGATCTTGGCTCCACCAAAATGCTCTCACTGCCTCTTGTGCTGGATCAGGCTGTGCACGCCTGGTCATAACTGGGTTTTGGTCTCTTCCACATCCTCCCCAGGGCTCAGCTGGCTCCGGCTGATGTGCTCACTGCAGCTCTGCCATCCAGCAGGATGGAATTCCAAGCTATCAGAAGTGCTGGAGCTAGCCTTTGAGATGTCAGAAAACCGAAGAAGAAACTATTCCAGCTGTTTATTTGCGTTTTTGGTCTGCCTATCTGGGTTCACATAAATGGCAATTTTAAATTTATTTATTTATTTTGGTATCTATCTTTTTGAAGTCCTACAACCCTTTGAAGTTATCCACATACTGTCCCTATATATACGTCAACACACCAAAACACTGTCACAAGACTCCTGGTTATACAAAAAGCATCAAAAACTAGGTTTTTTCCAATGGATAAACTGTATGTCAAAGCAGACTGGTATATCTGGCAGAAAAGTCAGAACTCCTTAGAAACATGTTTTCAGGAAGAAAGTGGGAAGATCATTGTAGATATTACCATTTATTCCTACCTCATAAGCAGCATGGATTAACAAAGCCAATAAAAATGACCTGGAATGCTAAACTTAAGTGCCTTGGCCTTGATTTTGATCTTGAAACAACCTGGCCCAAACTCAAGAATAATTTTTAGTATTTATTTTTAGAACACATTACCTTCAAACCTCCAGACCTGCGTAAGATACCTTTCCTATTTTTTCCATGAGGCCGAAAACACGATCTGTGAAGTCACATTTATTATGAGAGACTTGTCCATCATCACTATCTCAGTAAATAGTTTTCCAAGGACAG
>NW_008246058.1:1945673-1952500 GCF_000691975.1 Corvus brachyrhynchos
AGGAAAGAGTGTTCTTTTCACAACAGACGTGGGCTTTCCCACCACCTACCACCAGGAAATGCATCATGTCGATATCCAAACATGCCAAAGCCAGCCTGCTCTTTCCAGAGCGACACCAAAGTTATGGCCTTGAGTTGACAAAGCCCATTTAACTGGCAACTGTTATTCTCACCGACACAGGGCAAAACTGTGTAAGAACTCACCCTCTCAAGGCTACATGTCCTCACATGCCAACCTCAATCCACCTGGGTACTCAAGTTGGATGCAAACAGCTTATGGCAAGCAAATGCTAAGTGTCTGCATCAACTCTGAGCACACTTTAACTTCATTTGAGGAGCTCTAACCACTCTCAGCTACAGTTGGAAACACGCACAGCTGCCACATGCTTCCCCATGCAGTTCATGTACCAGAAACACCACCAGTAAGGACCTGAAACCAACGGAAATTGCTGGTTTTCCTTGAACTGAAACAGCTCCATCAGTAGAGATGTACAGTCAATGCACCCAAGCTGATATGAGGGCATCCAATCTTCCTGTCTTCTCATGAACATTCACAACAGCATAAAATCATTGAAGACCACACGGGGCACTGGGAAGGATGAAAGGAGTCTGTTCCCTTCCAACCCTAACACAGTGTAATGAAGTGGAACAAACAGCCCCACCTGTGGGATACTGGGGGATGAGAGAATCTGTGATCCTCAACTGCGTTAACGTCACCACTTCCTGCCACTCTCCTTCTCCTCATGCCCTAAGAAAGAGACCTCTGTGAATTGCCTTCCAAATCCAAGCCTTCAAGCACAAAGCCCAGAGGCCTGTGACAGTTTATTGTATATTATTTTAAGTGGTTCCTTTGCACTAATGTAGTCCTTTTCATTAGGATGGCCTGGGGCACATCAGGCGTAATACCTAAAGATCACAGCTCTGTGTATCTAAAGGCACCAAGAATAACTCTGAAGAATGTGAACCCTCCAAAGACCATGTGATGAGCCTCTCAGTGAAAGGGATGTTTTTTTAAACATGGTGACACAAAAATCACCAGACGGGATCCAACCCAACCATCACTCTTAGTCAGCATCCAGTTCTCAGATGTTCTGGAGAGCAGACCCGTGCAGTTGGCAGGAGTGAGAGGACACTCCTGCTGGCACCCATTACTGGCATGCACAAACTATTTGCTGCATTCTTCAGCTTAATTAAATCGACAGTTTAAACTAATTCCTCAGCTTTGACTGGTAGCAGCCAAGAAGCTGACATGGCTCTCCTTCTGTCACCCAAGGCAAGCATGGCAGCTTCCAGGATGCAGAGCAAGCAGCTGACAGGGATGACAACATCTACTATGGGGGTTGCATCACTGGGAGATCACCTGCTACAACCTCCAGAGGTACACTGTACCACAAGGTCATTGCTTAAACCAACCACTTACTTCCAGGCAGATATACAGACATATTTTTTTTATCTCAGATATCTCTGTTCTTGTGGTTTTGCCCCACCACTCTAGCTAATGGGGGATGTCTGGATTCAGGGCAAGGCACCAGGTCTTGAGAATGATCCTTCCCACCTCCAAGACTGAGAAATAACAAAACCTGGATAAGGAAATGAGGGGAAAAATAAAACAAACACCCACAACATCACATCATGGTTCATTCGCTGTTTCAAACAGCTGCAGCAGAAATCCTCCTTTTTTTTTTTTTTGCTGGCTTTTCCCTCTTTTTTTCCCTTTCCTTCCACACACATGAAACAAAGCATGAAAAAAGCAATGGCCCCTGTCAGCATCTGTTCTGCACTGACAGTTCAATCCTAAGGCCCAGCCAGTGTGATGGGCCTCAAACTACAGTCACCACAAGGACAACTGGACAGATAAATCTCTTATCTATGGCAGAGTAATGCCTACTGCAAACTGCACCACTGCAAACAGCTTCTCTGACCCTCCACAGCAGGATCTTGCACTGACTTCAGTGCATGAATAGCTGGAGCTGCAATGAACCCACAGTGCTAAGGAGCACCCCTTGCAAGCCAAGTGAAACATGACGCTGCCTAAAAGCTTTGGTGTTTCACTCCAGCCCCAGTGACCCCCATTTAAGAAGATGTAAATAGTTTAAACAAAGAACTGAAGCACTCAAAATCTGCAGAAAATTTGAAGTAAAAATTTCACCTTAGCAGCAGGTCTATTATGAACAAAACCATCACAGAATTACAACTGTATCTTCTAAGTCATCACTGAAAAAATAACCCAAAATAAATACGCCATAATATTACATGTACTTTTTATAACATATATTGGGTTTTTATACCCTATATAGTTCCTTTTGGGGACAAACTTTTAAGCAGGGCCTGTCGTGATAGGACAAAGGGCAATGGTTTTAACCTAAAAGAGGGTTGATAAAGATTAGATATAAGGAAGGGCATATTTTAGAATGAAGGTGCTTAACACTGGAACAGGTTCCCCAAAAAGTGTTGAAGCACTGGAAAAGGTTGCCCAGAAAAGTTGTGGATACCTCATCCCTGGAAACATTCCAGGCCAGGCTGGATGGGGCTTTCAGGAACTTAACTGAGTTGAAGACATCCCTGCCCACGGCAGGGCGGTTGGACTAGATGACCTTTAAAGGTCTGTTCCAACCCAAACCATTCTAGGATTGTATGACATTGCCAAACAATCCTGCTAAAGCAGACACAATCATGAAAAATAAACCATTTTCATTGTTGGTCCTTCTAAGTACTGCCTTTTCCCACAGCCACCAAGCTTGGGGCTTAGTACCAGAGCTGGGTGAAGGTTGATTTTAGCTAAGGCTCGTCTCACTAAAAATTTCACCTCTCTCTGCAGGTGAGTGCAGGTGAACTGGGGATGTAGCACAGCAGGGTTTCAGGGGCAATGAGGCTCTGCTGGCAGCTGGAGGACAAAGTATTTCTGGCAGACCTAAAGATGTCAGGATGCACTAGCAGTAGCAGGAGACCTTGGCTCCGAGGTGCTCTGTCCCACCTGGGAGCTCATGTCCAAAAAGGGCATGTTTGAATAGAGCCTGGTAGAGGATCCAGCTGTCAGAAGCAGGAGGGGAATGACAAACACCTCTCATCTGAGAGAACAGAGTGAGCTGCCGGTGTCAGACCTGCACAGCTCAGTGGGTATGCAAAGGTATGACGTATGCCGTCTGCATCATGGAAACAGGGATTTAAGCTAAAGGACAACACTGACACAAGAACAAATGAGCATCAGCTGGCTATGAATGACTTCAGGCTGCAGCACAAAGGTCCCTTGCCATGCCAAGCTCTGGATGCCTTTCAGCAGTCACAGGGCAGGCAGTCCAATCAGTCTTAAATGCAGCTTGATAAATTTGTTAATGAGATTATATGCCTTGGCTGCTCATGAGGCTAAGGAAGAGACCTCCTTGATCCATGCAGCATTACAACCCCACTCTTCCAAGGACAAGAACTCCCAGAGCTTTCCAATGATTTTTGTTATTTTGGTCAGCACAAGCAAGGCTCCATCACCGTTGTCCACTACTGAAAACCCTTCAGATGCATGCTGCGATAAATCCACTATCTTCTCAATGTATATAGAGAGATGTTATCCCTACCACCTCCCAGTGCATCTCCATCCCACTACCCTGAAGTCCCTTTGCTACATCAGACACTCTAGTTTCTTTTTCCCTAAATAATTCCAGCATTTGTTTGGGCTGTCTTTGGAGACTACTGCTCAGACTTCTTCTAAGCCATTTGTTTTCAAAGGTACTCAAGATACTTTGCCTGCATCTTTGATAGGTTTCCAGCTTTCAGATCCCTGTGTTTAGATAAAAATTACTTTCAAGTCCAAGATTCATAGTCCAGCCTTTCAGCTGCAGATTTTCAATGACCAGATCTCAGCTAAGCCAGTAAATGCGGCTGCTGCCTTGCCAACATGTGACTCCATTTCCTCCTGGACATCCCCAGTGGCTCTGATACAACTATCAGGATACACAAATGGATTCATTTCTTGTATTCCACTGCCTTCTAATGTAAGGCTGGATTCAGGAGCTGCAAGGGTGTTCCTGAGACCAGAGGGTTTATATCAGTCAGGGCACACCCCAGACCCCAGCAGAGGTCTCTCCATGCACATCTGCTGAGGGGTCCCATACGCTCCACAGAAAATCTGGGACCCCGGTTTTGCCTTCATATTCTCAGCCAAGTGAACGGGAAAGCCTGTCTGTACACAGGCACGGCTGCTGCACTGCCTCTCCCTAAGCTGAAATACATCTCATTGGCACTGAGGACTTAGGGGAAAACCTGAGCACAGGTGCTCCAGCCTGCAGGAAGATCAGGGACAACCAGCTGGAGACAAACCTCAAGCCACCCCAGCATAATAAACCACAGGATATATCCCCTAAAATGCTCCGGCTGCAGCTGGTCAGGAATAACCAGGAGTTCTGCTTTTAATCCAGATTCCAGTAGCACTTAAGTGTACTCTAGAACACAATGAGTCTGAGTTTAGACAGGTCTTGCTGTGCATTGCTGGGCTGTCCCAGGTGGAGGTGGTCCAATCTCTTGGAGAAGCTCCACCTTCAACATCTAACACAAGGCCCTCCCACCCTTCAAGAAAAAAAACTACAACCAATAACAGCTCCAAAGTGATGAGGATTACTTAATGTTTGGATAACCATTTGCAAGCAAGCAGGCCTGTGAAAGCACAGGGAAATATGCAAATATAAGGCAAAGCAGAAACATCAGCATCTTATAGAGGTTTGCCCTCATTCTATCAAAGCCTGGCAGCAGTGACATGTCCCCCCCTCCAGTAAAGCTGGTGGGATTGTGTCACCTGCTTTAACACACTCTTCTACATGCCAAGAGTGCATGAATTTAATTAGTAACCCCATTTCATTTAGATTTTGTATAAAGGATGGGGATGTTTGCAAAGGAAATCCACTTCTCATTTCAGACCCCTGACCAGGCTCAGCTGGATGGATATTTATTTAAAACATATCACCTTCCCTGCCTGCTCATAAGGCAGGGGTTGCTACCATCACAGCATCGCAGGTCACAGCAGGCAAGGCTGGCTGAGGCTGCAACCCAAGGCAGCAACCAGGCAGGCTGGGGGCGTGATCCTATGTTAAAGTGCTGGATTTGATTTGGAAAATGTCTGTCTGCTTTCCAGGTCAGCACAGCAGTGTAAGAGCACTTACTCCAGCATCTGCATCGCTACAGGTAATGTGGCTAAAAAAGATAAAGAATTAAATATCAAGTCAGCGAAGACTTTGCACATACAGAAATGCTGTCGTACTTAAAAAATTAAAATTTCACTTTAATATACAAAGACTTCCTTTCCCCCTTAAATCTCATAAGCACAACAGAAGAAAAAAAATAATCCATATCCAGAGACTTGCAAATTCCCTATCCTCACACCCAAAGGCATACCAGGCCCTTTCTACAAGCAACCAAGATAAGCAATCAAGGCATCTCACGTTTGCCTTGGCTTGATCCATACTTAAGATGTCCCACGAGCCTGTGAAATGCTGAAAAATAAATTAAAATAAAGTTCAGAATACACCCACAGCCACAACCTCTGTAGTTCTGCTGAGGAAATGCAATTGATTTGGAAAGAGTACTAAGGAGGCAGTGGGAAAGAAAAAACAGAAAAAAAGGGGTTTTTTCTGCTGAAGAAATTTTATTTTTTCCTGCTTTGGGCTGCACAGCAGAAGGGCTGTACTCAGCAACAGGAGAGTGGATAACATAACCTCTCATAAGTGATACCTGCATTGCCCAACTGCGCACTGCCCTCCTAAATGCTGCCTCCTCTTTTCCTGCAGAGACGCTGCAAATACCATCAGGGAAGCAAAAAGTAACCTTACAGAGGAGGAATAAAACCCAAACAAAACAATGTAGGAACTTCACAGTGCAGATTGTCACTTCGTCTGAGCAGTTTAAGGTGTACAAAACCCAAGGGAAGTGGAACTCAGATCCAGCACTAGGAACTCTGAGCTGCCACTCCTGGATGAGGATGCCACCAGCTCTTCTCTGGGGAGGAGCATTTACGTTATCACCAATACCTGTCATAATGAAAAATTAATTAAGGACATTGTAAGGAAAAAGAACAGCCTCATATTCTAACAAATAACTTTGCTCACTGAAATTACAATCTCTGTAACATTTTTCTGTGCACCACTTTTCTGTGTGTGAGCAAGTACAGGTGTTCATTCAGTTTTCAATTCTACACTCTTTAATCAAAAAAAATACTAAAAAGTATTTTTTTAATCTTACAGAGTCTAAACCAGCAGTTCATATTGGTAAAGTAACATAAAAAATGTCAGTCAGTTATTACATCCAAGAAATGAATCTAATCAGTTAGAGTAACAAGACAGACAAAACTTGGCTCCCAAGGACGAAGCTGCCCTTTCTGGGGGACCCACTCTGTCACCCACAACCTGACCTCCTGCAGCCTCTCAACCACATTTTTGGGGATATCTGATGCCTCTTAATGCTGCTGCCACTGCTGACAAGACCAGTCCCAGGGACTCAGTTTAATACTCTATCCCTGGCCCCAATATAGTGCATGAAAAGGGCTAGGGGCAGGTATATTTTATTAAATGAATATTGATTTTATACATGCCTTCTGAGGAGATCTAATCAAAATGAATCTAAGATAGGAGGAATCATGGTGCCATCTGAATCTGAAATTACAATGAGAGCAGGTTGACAGAATAAAATGGCAAAACTGACATGTCCTCTAAAAATACATAGATTTCAAACTTCTTGGGGTCTTAGGCTCAGGTAAGCTGTAGGAATATCTCCAGGGAAATGGCAGCGAGCTCACTTCGGCGTATTTTTATCACTGAGCTGTTGCTGCTGGGTGGCTGCCACCCTGCT
>NW_008246058.1:1952706-1972397 GCF_000691975.1 Corvus brachyrhynchos
TGCAAGATGGGGCATTTCAAGGTTGTCCCCCCGCTGCCAGTGGTGCAGAGCCGCAGGGGCACAAACAGCTGCTGGCACACGGTCCTGCCCTGGCACGTCCCCTCAGCTGGGAAAGTTCCAGAGCCCACCCTGCTGCTACTGGAATTTGGGGGGTTTTGAGGAGGGTGAGTGGTGCTCAGCTGTCTGGGAAGCGGTGAGATTCCAGGCTTGGGTAAGTCATGGAAGTGAGGAGGGGGACACAGGACTGCATTCTTCATGGGTGAAAGAGCAGAGAAAGCACTCTCACTGTTTCTCTGCACATTAGTCAGCACATAGGAACACAAAAACACCCCAGAGCAAATCTGCTCTGTAGTATTAGGGATTATAACTCAGAGATTTTTATTCCTCTCCCCATGACTCATCCGGTGCAGCCTCATGGCTCAGATTCCGAACAGCCTAACCTTTTTGGGCTCCCTCTGCGCAAAATCCTATTAAATAATTGCCCTTCGCAGTCAGCAGTGAAGAATTCAGGGGATTTTTCCCTGCCTTTCCCACCAAAGCAGGGGCTGGAGGGAGCCTATGCTGCACCCCAGGAGCATGTGCCTGTGACGAGGCTCAGCACTGGCAAAGCCAGCACAGCCCCGTGACCAGCTGTGAGCACAGGCACAGCCCAGGACAGGATAAATGTGATATTATCCATGGCACAGGGGACAGCTGGCTGCCAAGTGCTTCCCGGGAGGGGTGGGGCTGCAATTTTGGAGAGGTGGCAGTCATTTGCCAGTCACAAGAAAGCGACAAGAAGATTACAAGAAGCATCTGGAAAGGACCCAGTTTAACTCCTGGGACAGGTTAGAGTTTGCTGGGAAGGAATCCAGAAGCAAGACAGTGGGGCTACATGAGAGGTTTCAAGCTAGGAAAACCATCCTATGTCTCCTCTGCACTTTCTGCATCACTCACTGGTGATGAAAGATTCCTCAGAGAACAAGGCCCCCAAAAGCATCCTGTGCACCCTCCCACCCTACTCAAAATTTTTAGAGGAAAAGGATCTGTAGCTGCAGAACAAGGGGAAAAACATTATTTTGCAGAGGATGTAGCCAGGGCAGCCCCATCCCACAGCCAGGATCCCCAGCACAAAGTGATCCGGGCTGGGCTGAACCAAAAGAGTTTCGTGGCCCCTTTGTGTTGGGATAATAATAGCAGCAGATGAATTCCACATTTCAAACAAGGGTAAGATATTAAACAGAGCCTCTGTAGAGAGATTAGGTGGAATAAGAAAATAATAAATCCTTATGTTCTTGGACTTGAACTGATTGGCAGGGAAAGCCAGAGAGTGGGGCCTCCTTTCCCCCAGCACCACCACAGTGCCCTGCATAACCAAGTGCTTTGGGTTTCAGCAGCCTGCCCAAAGGATGAGGACTACAAAATATAAAGTACAGAAAAATCTGAGAAGCCTTCATCCAGGTCCACTCCAAAATCACTACATTCCCAGGCTGCCACACACCTGTGAGGTCCCCGCTTGTGCTACCCCACTCAGACCAGAAAGACACTGTAAGGGCACTCAAGCTTGAGATGTCAGGTGAGAAGCACCTCTTACCTCTTCTTGCCTCTCACATCAATGAAACAGGGTGAAAAAGTAGCAAAGAAATTGTTTTCCCTTACAGAGCTGTATGGGGAAAAGTTACAAAAGCATGAACCCTTTCCCAGGCTCCTACAGGAATGATTTTAAGTCTGAAAACCAGAAATAAAGATTAGTAAAGGCAGGAAGAAGAATGAAGAGGTGGAACCTCTTACCTAGATTTTTTTTTTGCTTAAGGCTATTTCTGTTCTGCATGCTCTAGAGGAAGGCACTGACTCCTAGTGTAGTTTTCAACCTTTCCACAAACCCCTTCAAAGGTGAGGTTCTCACCTCCCAACCTAGCCTGGAGGCAACCTCACATTCTTCTTATCCGCTTCACCTCTCAGTACCACTCTGCATGAGGCAGACATACAGTTTCAGCCAAAAGACTGAATATCAACAATTGAGATTCCATCTAAATACCCTCTTCTTTTAAAAATAGCTTTTAGATTAATGACTGAAGACAACTGAGTTTACTATATGGAGGTCGACCCAAGCTTCACCGATGGATGTTGATGTCCTGTGGGACAGCAAGTAAGCTAAAAACTAAACTTTCACGTTTAAAATCACACCCTGTAAAAAGTATTTCTGCTGTGTGCGAAGGATTCAGTAAAACTAATTGGTGCAAAGGGACTCCCATATTCTGCAGAGGGAAATCTACCCTGACACAGTCACATTATCTGTTAACAATGCCTCATTTTGCAATAAACCCCAGCTATAATACTGCACCATATCATGGGGAGATAAGCATAACTAATGCCAGGGTTGTTCATGCTTCCCATTATCCTTGACAGTAATATAAAGAACACAACTATGAATAACATTTGCTAGAAAGAGCTCTTAAATGTACTTAAGAGTTTCTAAACCTTATTTCCTTATCCAGATTATTACATCCCTTATGTAAGCCCTGGTGACACTGAAAATTAAATCACCTGTCTAGAACAAAAGTCACCTCACCCTTATGCAACCACGAGTCACCTACATCTAGGGGGAAGGCAGCAGGAGGTACTGACAGGACGAACACTGACTCCAAAATGACAAACAAGAGCTGGGAGAAGACAGGCAGCAAGTGACAAAATGAGGAGAGAAGGTATTTACAGCTGTGAATCACACATTTCCCCAGACATCTTTCCATTAATGATGAATATCATAATTTCCCTAAATAATGCAAGGAAAATTAGTTTAATCATTTAAAGACATCATCAATAATAAATGCGTCAGCTCCAGATGCTAACCCTGCCGTTCCTCCATCCTCAGGGACTGCTTTAGGGAAAAGAGTAAGATTGCTGTCACTTTTTAATTTTGGAAAGATCCTTCCGTATCAGAGTCAGGAGAACGAAGGAAGTACCTGGGACCAAGGACTGGCAATTTGAGCCCCTGCTCGGTGTAAAAGCTCTTTGCACCATGGCTGCCATTCCTGGGCAATAAAGCAGCAATCAAAGTGCTGCTCTTGTTTGCTCAGGTGAAGTGCTTACAGCAGAGGTATGCACCGAGATAGCTGAGGGCAGATAAGAGGAGAGCCCACCTCACCTGCCAGGAGAAGGTCTCACCAAGGACCTGCAAGGATAAGGAAGAAGCTGCTCTGGAGGCAGCACATCCATCACCTGCAGCACAGCAGGTGCGAGGGTGATGCCACATCTGAGTGTACCCAGCTGCTACACCAGCACCAGCATCAGCATCTGGATCAGAAGGGGAAGCAGAAAATGATGCATGGCCACCTTTCAGTACCAGACTGCTCAGAAATGAAGAGCAAAAGAAGATTTAAGAGCTTTGAGCTCCATCGTTGCAATGCTGCTGGCAAAACCCACCATGCACCCAGGAGCATCCTCTACAGCACAGGAAAATCTGGATAGATTTCCCAGTTCACCTTGACCTGGCCACCGTCTCCTCTGAGCCATCTGCCACCTCATCAATACACAAGTCACACCTTCCCTGAGGTGTGGACTCCGCTGCTCTGCCATGACAAAATCATTATCCCAAGGGCTGCTGCTGCCGTGGCAACCCCAGCCACTGAAAACAAAGGTAATGAATAAGTTGTGCAGGACTGGTGGGAGGAACTGGGCCCATTTGGGGATGTCCTACTCACAGTATGAAAGAAGGGGATGGAAAAAGGATCAAAACCCAAAATCATGGGGACAACATGTATCCAAAATGCACATTTCCCAGAAAAGCCTTTTGCCTGCAAATACAAGAAGGAAGCAGGAGAATAAATCTGCATATAAGGGGCATAATTTTGACTTCAAAAGCTGTATTATGACATCCTCAAAACAAAAGCAGGGTGACCACCAGCAGAGACAGAAACCCAACTGCCCAGAGCAATCACCAGCATGTGATTCAGTGTCACAGCAAGGAAACCCAGCCTGCTGCCTCTGCCAAATTTCTAACAGGGGCTGGGGTGGGGCAAAAGGTTTGTGCCACCAGACCATGATTTCTATTGTTTCAACTTTACTCTTCCCTTGGATTCGGAATCTGTGCTATTTTAAGCAACTATGCTTAAAAAAATACCCAGACTGTAATGCCTGTTTGTGCTGCCCATAAAAATCTTTTCCACTGGAACAAAGATTTAAACCTCTGACTCAAAATGACTTTACAATGGGGGGCTGATTATCAAGAGGACCAGAATATCCTCTTATTAGAAAAACATTCACCGGGTTTCCTGAACTTTACATGGTGGTATTAACTCAGTGGCTTGTTTAGCTGGATGCAGGCAATACCAGCTGTCTCTGACAGGGGAAAAAAGCAACTACGTACTTTATAATACAGAAAAAGCTTAAGGTAAGTGTGTGAATGTGTGCCATGTGTATTCATACATGCACATACATGCATGGACACACACGCCCTTCTGATTATTGTCAACAAAAGAGATATAGGAAAGAAAAACACAAAATCACAACAAACAAAGGATGGGAAGGATCAAAGGATGCACTCCACCTGCTTGCCTCAAGTAAAACCAATCTAACTAAGGCACTTTTTAAAAATTATTATTATTTGTCTATTACAGTAGCAACCATCAAGGGGGAAGATTCAAGCCCTATTTGTACAAGTCCACTGCAAACACTTAAGGCAGTCTGGAAGAGATTGATCTGGCTTCTGTTAGACTGATATAGGAATACCCCCTATTCATTTTAGCCTGAACCTGTTTTTTTAGAGACTTGTTTCTATTAGATACAATATTTATTTGAAGATAAATTATGTTACAAAAAGGAAGGGTACATAGGCTGGGCAGCACCCAGGCAGAGGTGCATCCACAGATTGGTTGTCTGGGGACGCCTGTCTTGCCACCATCCTTAGGCAGCATCTCCCAAGTTCTGTTGGCTTTTTGGGCTAGATCAGTTCCAACAGCCCCTGATCCTGGGCCTGTCTTTGGGGTGAGCTCTACCCCAAAGCCTTGCACCAGTGATGGCCAATGGAAACTGTGTGTACCCTGTGCCACCTCCCAACCTGCTCTGTGCCGGCAGCTCCGGCACAGCGGCTGCCCAGGGGAAACTCTGCCCTTGCTGACCAAGCACGGAGGGGAAAGCATGTGTAAAATGCTCTGCTCGTTGTTAGGCAGCAGGACAGATTAGATTTTAAGGCAACGAGTCACCAGCTATGAGCCTAAAACTTGCCTTTATACATGTCAGAGCAGAGTCCTGTAATAGAGACATCCTTCTCCATCCCACTGAGCTGGATCTGAACCAGAACCCATGAAGGAGAAGTTCTGGAAGGGCTCCTAGGCTATTTTTTAGGTTCCAGAGCCAACAGATAGTCAAAGTTTGACCTCCTGGCAAGCTAAGAAATCATATCCAACAATAGCATCCAGACTTTAAAAAAAAAAAATTACCCCAGGGAGCTGAGCACAGTGTAAAACTCTTATTTACAAGTTTTCTGGCTGCTCTTTCACCACCAGAATTTACTGGAAAAACTCAAAAGCAATCATCGTTTTACAAACATGTTTTGCTCTGCACAGTTCCTGCACCCAACTTTACAGGGAGAATGTCAACAGGAAGACAGGAGTCCACTGCCGCCCCAGGAAGCTGCAGTGTGCACTCCTCTCACCTTGTCAAAACCCCACCTCTCAATTTATATACTCTGCAAAAATTATTTTGCTAATCACAGGCTGCTCTGTGCTTCTCAACATGAATTATTATTATTAGAGCTGGCTCAGCTGCAAACGCGCCCGCTTTCCAAACACACAGCGCTGGGCTGGAGAAGAGGGGTGGGGGGTTAATCCTTTACTGGATGCAGCTTAAGGCAGTGAATGGTATTTTGGCCTGTAATTTCTTTAAACAGGAAAAATAACATCTTTCAGGAGATTTTCCATTTTGAGTTAGCACAGGATCACCACAAAAAGAAAAAAATACTGGGTAAGGCAACATAACACATACTATGGCCTTCTTTCAACTCATCAGCTATATTTATCTCTCAACTGCAGCACAGAAGCATATTTCACTTAGAAAAACTTTTAAGCTGCTTTAAAGAGATACTAAAGTAGCAAAGGCCACACACTTAGATACTGGAGGGGAAGAAAGGAAAGATTTATTTGTTCAGATGCTGTAAACTAGCTGGAATCTGACACCTTCAACTCATCACCAAGCCCTCCAGTGAGCAGGCATGACTCGGGCACAAGCCAACATGAGCTTGAAATGTTTTTGGTAGAAAACTGCTCATATGACCTGGCTACTTTTTAGCCATCTATTTCACTTCCACCCACAGTTTTTGTTTCGGTTTTGGTTTGGTTTGTTCTGTTTTGTTTTGAAGCACCTGCCTTTGACCATCGCCGCAGACAGGATGCTGGCTAAGAACGATGTGAGCATGTCTCCCAGTATTGCAAGTCTACCCCACTTGAGCCCAAAAAGGTAGGACCAGCAGCACTGCAAGCCTCACCACTGAATCTGGGAGGACCTGCACAGTGACCGCTCGGCATTAGGTAGACCTGGATTTAGAAACAAATTTTCTGAGCTGTCTGACAGGTTACCTCAGCCATGATCTGCTCCTTATGCTTTCCAAGGCAAGGTCCTTGGCACCCCCCAAGTCAACCAGTGTCACTCAAGTGTCCCACCCTGAGGCTGCAGCTATTAGAGAAGTTCAGGTGCCACGGCTGTGTTCAGTGGACTGACAGCACCAAACTCATGTGGAGGTAAACAGCCCAATCCTGAGCCAAACTAAGCCAGGGCAAAAAAAAATCTCATTTGGGCAAGCAAGGGAAACAGGATCAGGCCTGAGTGTCTTGAAAATAGCACATCGCCCTAACAATTCTCACTATATGATCCTTGGGTGCAAGAGGCCATCAGCAGGATCAGGTTATAAGCATGGCCTGAAATAGTCCCTCATCCAAGGGGGCTGAGGGGTGGGGGTGAGAGGCACAGGACACTTGCACCACCTGTGAAAGTCTGAATTGCAGAGGGGAAAAAAAAGGAAAAGAAAATGAAGCGTCATCCTGGATGAAACACGACACTGAGTGTTCACATTTCACATAAGAAGCCTCACGTATTATCATCAGCCACATGAAGGGAACTTCACGTCTGGAGTATGATTTCTGTTTATTCACCTTGATGACATCCCGTGAAATTTTATGCTTGGGTTACATCTTTCCAAGAAACAAAAAAACCCTCTTTCCATCTATTGGAAGGAAAGCCCCTCCACAGGTCTGTGTGCCTGAACCACGCTCAGCAGAGCTCACCCGACCTGACCCCGGGGAGTGCTGGCTGGGCATGTTCAGGAATTGCCATGCACAGAAAATAACCAATGCCACAAACTGGGGCTTAGAAGCATCAGATTTCCAGGATGGGAAATGTAGTGCTGAGTCCTGGGATTTTTTGGGGGGAAAAAAACCAAAACAGCTGCGCAAGCAAAGTCACCCAACCAATGCGCTTGCTGCAAGAACTGAGAATAAATGCAGCTGAGAATAAAATGTCTGCTGTCAAGCGATATTGAGCATGTTCTGCAGATCACCAACATCAAAGCCTTTCCCATTTCAGATCTCTCCGTTTCTATAATCGAAAGCAGTCAAAATGCTGTTTTACTGTCTACAAGTCAACCCCTAAAAGAGGCAGTTTGGCAGCACTCACTGCTTGCACAGACTGGCAAGTGCTGCACAGGACGTGTCCCCAGCTCCTGCTCCGGATGCTGCCTCCTTGCTCTTCATGGGTGGCATCTTCTTAGGGGGATGGCTCAAATCGAGCCATCACCAATGCACACACAAACCCACCACCTCAACTGCTCCCACAGCCAAAAGCTCTGCCCTGGGGGCATGGCAGCCCTCTAAGAACCACCACAAACCAGGGCCTCAGCCCCCTGCAGGGCAGAAACTGGGCTGAAAACAGGTGGAAAAGCCCTGGGCTTGCAGTATGACAGAGGAGGCTACCAAAATTAGCAGCAGCAAGAAAAGAGATAACAGAAGGAATGCAGTCTGGGCTTTGAGTACAGACTGCGACCACCAAGAAAGGAACACCACTCAGTCGAAGGTGCAGGGGATAACTGTGGCCATTAACCTCAATTTCATTGTTAACCATCAGATATGAGAAATATCCACTGACCCACAGCAGCTGCAATCCAGACAAGGGAAACCAAAACATCCAGGCTGAGAATCATTTAGAAAGAAGGGAAATGAGAGCAGCTCCAAGTCTCTTATTCCTTTTTTTCCAAGAATTAAGGGCACAGCTGACATCATTCTCTGGTCACCAACCCTTGGGGTGTGCTGAGAGGTTAACAGGGTGTTTGGCCAACCTGCCCTGGTGAGAGAAAGGAGAAGCCACACAAAACAGAAATTATAAACCAACCTGGAGCAGAAATATGCGGACAAGAAGGCAAAGAATGAAAAGCTAGAAATAGAAAAGAAAGGGGAAAGAAGGGAAGAAAAAAAAGGGAAATAGGCTTATGAAAAACACCATAGGCATAACACTCAAACACAAAGTGGAACAGAAACAAAGAAGTGGAGAGAAACTAGGAGGAAGAAGCAAAGTTAGAGATACACAGGCAATTATGCTTTCATACATATATTTGTACATATATAAAATACAAGAAATGTTATTTCTTACAAGCACAAGTAGAAAAACTGTGCTATGCTTTATCTACACTGCCCCTGGACAAAAGCCAATTCTTTCCTGTGAGCATGGTGAGACGCTGGCACTTGTTGCCCAGAGAAGCTGTGGACTCCCCATTCCTCGAAGTGTTCAAGGTCACACAGGATGGGGCTTTGAGCAACCTGCTCTAGTGGAAGGAGAGCTAGAACTACATGATCTTTAAGGTCCCTTCCAACACAAACCATTTTACGATTTCTGTGATTCTGTATCTTCACCACCAGCCAGGTCAGCACTGACAGTTTTCACTGGCATGGAAATGATTTCTGTACACTTCTTGTACCAAGCTGGCTGCCACTTTTACTGCTACTCAGAGCTGAGACAACACAGCTATGTAAGAAAATTCACTCTATGGCAGCGTATGGTCATTGTATGCACAAACAGCCACAGATGCCCAGGAGGAGTACCAGCACTGTTAGTTATTGGCATTACATACAGCACCACCAAGAGCTTGAGATACCAAACTTGTCTGTGCTGGATGTTATATAAAAATAGAACAGAAAGGTCAAACCCTGTCCCAGAGACCCAATGACCTAGGGTAAAACCAAGATATAGATAGAAAGCAGAAGCAAATAAGGCAGGCTGACCAGAATGGAGCCATGCCAAAGGAGACACTGTCAACTCACCATACATGGCAATCTTGGATGGGCACATCTAAGAATCCCGCTTTAGACAGGAAGCTGGGAAGGGGTCAACCACAACAAAGCCCAAGCAAAGACCCAGCCATTCCCTGTTCTCTGAACTGCTTAAGCCACTAATGGATATGGTGTAAAGATCCCCCATTACTGAAAAAGCCAGCAGTAAGCAGTAGCCCACATCAGAACCACCACATCCATCAAACCACACAGAAACAACCCCTAACTAAAGTGGCCACAATGTCCATCATGATCTTGACTTCGAGATTCCTCTTCTAACTGCTGGTTTGTTTAAATATCACATTTTGAGACACACAAAACAGATGAGCACCAAGAGTCCTATATTAATTAACTTGGAATCCGTGAGACCATCCCAGGCGATAAATGAGGCAACATAGTTTTAAAAAAATATTAATTTAACATTTAACACATCTGCTAGATCACAGAGCTTGCAACTCTTTATTGCATTAACCTGCTAATGCAACAAAGTGCTACAAAGCAGTCTTGTGACACAGAAAATTTCTGATAATTAACCCTAGTTTGAAATGGGTGAAGAAAGGGAGGGCAGAGCTAAGGATGTCTGGGCCCGTACCTTAATCTTGCAATTTCCTAACTTTTTTTTATATTCCTAAAAGGCTCAAATCACTGCAGGTAACTGGTACTGCAGTCAAATGTATTTTTTTCAATGCTTTTTAAACACTGCAGTCATGACTATATTCTCTTTTGGGTACTGTGTTAGCTGATGAACTAACATCTGATGTTCTTCTTTCCTCTAACCCAGCACTGGAGGGTCTTGTTCTGCTTGTGTGCTCCTTAACTGTCTTTAAACATCATACAAAACACTGCTATGTATTTAGGAAAAGGACCTTCAGTTGAACATAACTTGGAGCAGAATACTATGAGGTAGGTTTATGGTGATCCTTATCAGTTGGGGTTGCACAATTTATGCAAAACTGGACCCTCAGAGAGCAGAGCTTCACTTCCTTGCAGAAAGTTCCTATGGCCTTTGGCACACAGTTTTAAGCAATCTTCCAGCTACCTGAGGCAATTCAGGAAGAACACTAACAACAGAACAAAAGACCTCAAAACTTGATCTGTATTTCATACAGAAGCCAGCAAAGAAAGACACACAGCAGAGATGTGCTGCAGCTTTCTGGATGGGCTGGTGCTCCCTTCACTCAAAGGCTCCCTACACAAGTATGTCACTGCTGCTGTCAAGCCAAGATACAGCAAATGTCAAGTACAAGACCAGGATTCTTCCCATGAAGAGGTGCTGGACCTGATAAACAGCCAGACATGACAGAAGCACAAAATAAGAAAGTTTATCACTACGAAAAAGTCAAGAGCACTCCTAACTATCCCACTCAAGTGACCACCTGTGGACAGCATGGCAGCAGCAGGCTCTTCACTCCCTTCCTCATGCTCTTGGGCACTGCTGGAGCTCAGAGAGCTGTTCCTCGTCAATGAACCAACAGCGTTCAGGAACTTGGCTCCCTGGCAACAGCTGGGTACTAAAAGTTTAAACAGATCAATCTTCACACCCGAGCCTGGGCTGCCCAGCCAGGTCACCTCCTGCAAGGCAGTGTGGGGCTCCAAGTGCCAACACTGGTGGAAGAAGTCAATCTCATTGTTTCTCCTGTGGTACCAGCCATTTCAAAGAACTCATACGTGACTTCAAGCTCCTTCTTCTGGCACCACTGTGCCCTGCCACTGAGGAAGGAGGTCAGGAGCCTCTGTGCAGACCTGCTCTGCTGGCCAAGCCTCCAGTGAAACTGCAGCCACAGGAGTTCAGCCTTAACGCTTGGCAGGTTCTAATGGGCATCAGAATCCCTGAATCTTCAAATAAAATATTAATGTTAATCATGGGTCTCCAGGCCTTGTCACACCTCAGGAAAGCCTTAAAGAGATTTAGCCCTGATTTTCAAGAGAGCATGGATCCCACGTCAACCTATCCTGGATGGTATCTTGTACCTTCACCAGCCTGAGCTGTCTTTCTGCTGCCCCAGTGGAGACAACATTTTTACCTGCTCAGCATCCAGATTTTCTAAGCAGAACAAGATACAGGTATTTATCACTATGAACATTAGCACTCCTAATATTATTACAAGAAGGTGAAATGCATTAGCTAGAACAACTGTAAGCTCTCCCAATCTCAGAGGATCAGGACAAGTGTCTGAAGGTTGTTGGATTCCTGCCATACATTCCCCTACCATACTGCTGTGATCCATGAAGTGGTGTTAATTAACAGAGAGATGTACAGAATTTAAATTCTATTTATTGTAATTTGTCTCACAAAAGTGTCCAAGAAAAATACTCACTAAAAGTTATTAAAAATATCCTGCAAAATAAGTGATTTGCTGAAAGTCTCTCAGTTCATCAAGATTTATAAGGAAGGCAGGGACAGTGGGTACCAACAGAGGTACAGGCTGAATCCCCAGGAAATATAATGCTGTGATTTATGCTAATGGCAACATCTTGAGCTCTGAACAGGCTACAACCTGTCTCAAAGATAGTTATACCCCAACTACCACCTAGTAACCTGTAGACAGTACTTGATACACTTATCCTTAGAATTAAAATTATAAAATCACTGCAAATTTCCCTTTCCTTTTCCTCCTCCATATGAAGAATGGCCATTGATCATGCTATGAAAGATGAAAAGCCAGTATTCACTCTTACCTGTCACAGTAAAAAAGGAGCTACGGAAGGTCTTATTTCCAGACATTCAGCATTTGCACTTGAAACGTGGAGCTGCTTGGTGAGAAGTCTTCAAAAGCTTTTTTTCTGTCTGGTTGTGTTAGTTGCAGCCACCAGACCTACTCCTTAAGGAGCAATCTACATAAGTGTCTTGGGGTGACTTTATGATGTGTATCCCATATCGCTGTCCTATGCCCAGAAATTAATTCTTGTGCCTTTTTACGCCTCTAAACTGAGCCTGAGAGGGGGAGGGAAAAACTGAACAAAACTTTTTCAAAGCAGTTTGCAGCTTGTTCAAGGTCACACAGAGATAGCAACTTTTTTTTTCCCCAGCTGTTGCAGGGGAGCGAGGAAGCACCCGGCTTTGCTGCTCCCGGGTCAGTTTCTGACCAGTTGTTCAGTTTCTTTTTCTCCGGAGAGAGACTGAGAGTTGAACTTTTTTCCCTTCCCTGGAATTTCGGATTTTCTCCCTTTCCCACTGGACTGCTTCAATATCAGAACACATCAGGAGGACTTTCCACCGGGCACAGAGGGCCTGGCCCTGGGCCAAGCCCCAGCTCCGAGGAGACCACAGGGAGCACTCTGACACTTTCCCAGGTTTTTTCTCCACAGCGAGAGATTTTATTATTTAGCATTATTTTCCTTTTCCCGTGTGTTTGTTAAATATATAATTTTTATCTCTTTCACTTTCCTTTGAGGAAAATTTATTTTTTCCTGAACGTGGTGGGGGAGGGGTAGTGACCTGCCTTCTCTCAGAGGATGTATTTCTACATTTGGCCAAACTGGCACAACAAGTCATCACTACCATTTCTGACCACGTCAAACACCGGAGCACAAACATTTCAATGAGGCTCTGAGGGTCCACCTGACATTACACCTCTGCTATTCCATGCTGTGAACAACCCTGTGAAACAGAGTGGCTGCCCCGATACATTTGCAGATGAAAGAGTCAAGCAGAAGAGTAGAAGCTGGGGGGACAAAAATGCCTTGTTGAGACACCAAACCCTCCCCACGGCCAATCACTGGGATCCCCATCATCTTTTCAAGATGCTTCTAACAAGCAGAACTGGTGGGTCTTCATGCTAACAACCCAAGATAAGGAAAACTTTTCAAGACAAATTTCCTCTCTGAACCTGTTAATCACATTTATTTACTCTTCTTGTGTATTCAGGAAAGCTGGGCCTCCTTCCATCTTCTTCCACAAATGGAGACCTGAAGCTCAGCTTTTCAGTCTTGCCTCAGATACCACAAAAACAGAGACATGCTGGTGGGAAGAACCCACTGGGGTCTCCAGTCCAACCTCCCAGTTCATATACAAGGCTGATTATTTTCCTCTGTAATACCTAACACAAGTGTGTTTTTGTTAGCAATTTTAAATAATCTAACAGCAGCCTTTTTAACAGTTAAGAAATGTGTAAAGCTTTACTCACCCCCAAAAGCTAACTAAGAAGAACCAGAACCAGATGTGACATACCTGTAAATCCAAGGATCCAGCAATTCAAACTGTAAACATCATCTTCTAAAACCCCTGAGCAGAATCCCAGTTGCCTGTGGCACAGCATGAAGCTCTTGGCCTTTGCTCCCCCCAGGAGAACTTCTGGGAAAATGTATTTCAGACTTTCCTACTCTTATGAAGGAGGACCAAAACTAAACAACTTATTATTATTATTATTATTATTATTATTATTATTATTTAAACAGGGCTGGAAACATTGCTAAAAATTTCCAAAAGGATGTATGGTAGCTTTTTGCTGTGTGTGTTAAATTACAGGCCACTGCACTGATAGCTGTGACTACCTATTTACAACCCCAGCTGAAGCATAAAGGGGTTCTGGTACATCACATCTAGAGACTGCATGACTACATGACTATACAATAAACATTATGTTTACAATACAGCTTATAAAATAATAATGATGGTTACACTGATGAGGATAATAATAATACCAAACATCAATATTAGCGAAGAGGGACCCATGCTTTATCCAATCAGGGAGATGTCATGAGTTCAAGCACAGTCTGGGCTTTGGTGATTGCTCCACATCCCACAGGCTCAGCCAGGAGCCCAGGACTGCTGTTTCCACCACATAAACCAGCACACACAACACCACATGAACACCAGTGCTGCACCACTTGCAGGGACAGTGATACCTGATCCAACACTAAGCTGCAAGGACACAGCATCTCGTTGAGAGACGTCTAGGAAAAGCCACTTTTCTTAAACCTACAGAGGCTATAAAAGCCTCCAGCCTCCTGCACTACATATTCCATGCACAGCCAGCATGCTCCTTCCACCTGTGCATGCAGGGCTCACCCCCTGCGTGGGCAGGGAACTGTGCAAGGCAATGCAATGCATTTTATTTTGGCTGGGATTTTGCTCAGACAACATTTTCAAGATGAGGTGGTTGCAGTATGATCTAATTTAGGCCTCAAAATACAAAGTGCTAATCAAGAGTTGGAGGTTGCTGCTTTTTTTAAAAGGTAACACTCCTAAATGAAATTGTTCTTTTCAAGTTGCTGGCAATAGCTCCCCAATACCAGCTGAGATCTATACAGGACCTCACAGGATGCCACTCCTGCAGTACTGGTGAAAAGATCTAAAGTTTTAGTTCTCTTGATAGGGAGGAAAATAGTGAGGCAAGCAACCTCTTAAATCCAGCTGTTGTAAATTTGGGAAAGGTACAGAATTACCCGAGACAAAAGGCATGCAGCACATTAAGCAGGCAGCAGACAACCTGTACCATGCCTGCTTGGGAATGACCTTGAACCTGTAGGATTTGCTACCTTACAAAAATCCCTTGAAGCAGGAGAACTTAACAGTGGTACTGGCTTCTTAACAGTGGTGATGGCTTCTACCAAATCCAAGCAAGGAATCAGGATGCTGCATCCAAACCGAAGGTGTTACTGGGCTGACATACCCCTTAACCAGCTCCATTCCAGCAGTAAAGCTAAGGCGCAGATGAGGCAGCCAACCAGCAGATGCTCATGGAAGCCAGGCAGCACAGAACAGCCATTCAGAGAAAGCCAGGGAGAAGGAGACCGGACCATCCAGCTGGAGGAAGGGAAAATGATGATGAGGGATTAGGAAACCTGAGTTTTCCACCTTAAAATCCATGCACAGGACCACTTCAAAGTCTGGGGACTACCAGCACAACCCACATTCTGCTGAGGGTCTCTTCAAGGTGCTTACATGGTGGGATGTGGTCTTGCCACTCAGCTCTGTTCTGCACTGGCCTCTAAGGAAACAGCCTATAGCTCTGGGTACTGCTCCTGCAGTAAGGACCTCCTCTCCCCAAAACAGGAGAGCCTTTTGGGGCTTTCTTTAGGCTTCTCTGCCATTCATCTTCTAGAAGAGGAGCTGGGTCCTGTGCCTGGAAAAGCCCCCAGCTTATAGATGACAACCCCAGTGATGTAAACCTCTTCCCTCAAAAGCTCTCAAAATCCTGCAGTTCTTGGCTGGTACATGTTGGTACAAGGTACATGCCTTGGCACTGGGTATTCCTGACTGAGACAAGCAAAAGAGGTGACAAAAGGCTGATTTCCAAAATCTCTCATGGCAAAAATACTCCACTGTGCAATGACACTCTTCCATGCAAATATACAGTCCTTCCACGGCTTCGGGCTTCTCTTCCTTGTCTGAGTGCTCCACACATTGCAGCTCAGCTCAGCCCACACCTCAGCAGCACAGGTGGGCTCTCAATGGCTGGACAACCCAACCTCACAGTGTGGGAGGCATGGTCGAGCCTCTCTTGTCAAGGAACTTTCTAACGAGCTGATTTTCAGGAACCTGCCCAGTAATTTTTATACAAAGCTTCTTCTACTGCTTCTTCTGACTCAGGCTTTAAGGCGGAAATGGCTGAGAGAGAGAACCCGCCCCTTCTCTTGGCAATTTGTTTCAGGGGCTAATCACTCTTGCCTTTAATTTCTAATTTGCCATAATTTCTGATTTGAATTATTTACCAGGCACTGGTTCTAGCTCTGCCTGCCACTGCTGCATTTGAGAGCCCCTTCCTGCATGATGCACTATACCAGCAGTAATTCATGGATCATTTTTCCTTTGAGGTGATGGGAGATTTAATTGTAGCATCTGCTGACAAATATAAGATACCAATAGCAGTGAAGATGTGTCAGCACAGGCATCAGACGGGGTGGGACAAACCTGTCAGGAAAACCTAGGAGATAGTCAAACAGTATACCCCCAGCACTTGGGGTACCCTACCCCGATTTGTAGGATAGAGCTCCACATTGATATTCCCATCCATACCTTGAATTCACATAATGAATTACACCATCCGAGCATGCATTATAAGGCATTCAGATCATACACATTTGGATGTTTTAGATCATACACATCCAGACCACTCCAAAATCCCAGTGTTTGAGTCACTGCAGGCTGCTGTGTTCAGCTGAGGGGAGCTGATACTCCAGGTAACCATCTCAGTGCTTTTCACCTGCCACCCTTGGAGTGACAGGGAAAAAAACACCACCAGCAAGCCCCGTTCTAAACAATCTCTGGCACTTGCCAGAGAGAGAGAGAACTGAGAACACTCCTTTATTGCAACACTGGCAGCCCAAAAACATGCTGTCCTCCACTGAACTGTACCCACAAGGTGAGCAAATGGCAGGCACTGCACCCCCAGGTATAAGAATGCCATATGCAGGCTCACATCATCAGTATTGCTTGCCAGGACACAGAGCACTTTGCTACATAAGAAGATGGACAATCTCAGGAGCAGATGCAGCTGTGACATAGGAAAATGTGCCCCATACACAGTAATAATGAGTCCAAGAGACAGATGATATTTTCATTCCCTCTTCACTCTTTATAAATCTCACCAGGAACTAAGCAGGTGTTCAGTACTAAAGCTACTAGCCAGCAAGGAGACAGAAAACAACACGCTGTACTTCAAAATAAGATCACTATCACCTTTTTGCAAAAAGGCAAAAACTTCCTGACCAGGTATGCATTTTCCTCTTCTAGCTCAGTCTGCAGCTCTGCACCCCTCCTGGCTCACAAAGCAGCACATCACACCACACCGCCAGCCCCCTGGCCAGCAGTGAGGGGTCAGGGTGACGTGTCCACCATCCCAGCAGTGATGCACCGAGAGCAGCACAGAGGCTCCACTGAGGCTCTGACAGACCCATTTGCACTGCTGAACTGCTTGGCACACAGCTGCGATGCACTGCACCACGAGTTCCTGACACCAGACTTTGCTAAATTCATCTACTGGGAGCAAAAGACAAACTCCCAGTAATCCTGCAAGAAACACCTCCCATGTCACAAAACTCGGCATATTCCCATGGCTTGCCAGCACTATTGTCTGCACAGACCAATGGGGAAAAATATTATTTTTAAAGCTGTCACACTTGTAAGTATGACCTTGAAACTCCAAGTAGAGCTGCACCAGCATAATTACTGAAAAAGCCTGTAGAAAGAGGCCTGTAGAAAAAGTGAGATTGTAATAATTTGCTAAACACATTCAGCTGAAAGGTGCTTAACAAACACAAGATGCACCAATACCCTGAAAGTACATAGATACACTTTTCTTACCCCTAGCCTTGCTCCACATCACCTTCCCCTGACAACAATTTCTCATTAAAAAAAGTGAATTAAATATATACAGCCAGGAAGCATAAGCTGCCTTTGTAAAGCATTCTGATTAAAAACAGGAAGACATGGTTCAAATCTCGCTAAGAATTAAGCATAAGCTCCAATTTTAGAAGATAAAAGACCTCAATGAAACAAAAAACCGGGCTTTGGTTGTGCGGGGGCACAGAGAGGAGAGCACACCATAACACAGAGCCACACAGCTGTGCAGCCGTCAGGGCACACAACTCACCATCACCTCTGAAATCCATCAGCTCTAGCCGAAGTTATATTCCAAGCGTGCACTTTCACCCAGGAAGCCAATGTTTCAATTTACAAACTAATGGGAACACATGATTCCTTTCTGCAACAGATGGGCCCTTCCACGGCGGCAGGCCTAAGCCCTTCCTTAGTTTCACGACTGCAGACGGCTCTGACTGGGCTGGACATCAGCGTGCAGATGCGAACGACGCCAAATCCTCCAGGGCGTGCAGAGGCAGCGAGCTGGCACTGCTCCTGCTGTCCCTGTGCAGGCTGACCGGCGCAGCCCCCTCCCAGGGATGCGAGACACACGCACATTTTACTCCAAATAGGTATAGAGGCGTTCCCACAGGCTGACAAACTGCACCTGTATCACTGATTATGTTCATATAACTTAAAACACACAGAGGCACAGTCAGACCAATCAGAATTATAACATTCCTAAGCTAGCTGTAACCCATACTCCTGACTTAATGCTACAAGAGACAGAAGAGAGAGGGAGAAAGAATAAAGTTAGAGGTGCATGCCTAAAATGATGCACAGTGAATATAAAATGACTTGAACCTCCCTAGGCTGCAAGCTGGCACTTATCAGAGACATGCAGCTCCCAGCACAAGAGCGTCTTACTGCCCCACATGCTTGGAAAACACATATATTTCTTAAATAATTTTAAAATCACAATCAAAAGGAAATTGGATGTTTATGATGCATGACTAAGTATCAGACTGTATGCTTATTTATTAGTGATGTCCACACTTCCGACCTACATTTTTTTAATATCCTCCTAATTTGCAACAATATATAGGTACTCTTCAAATAACACACACTAGTGGACTACAGTCGGTGCAAACTGGCATTAGTGAGATTGCATTTCTGCTCTTGTGAAGAAATAAACACTCCATCTCATACAGCTGCAACCATAGTGTATTCTTTGTATTTAGCAATGGCTAACGTGTTCTAATACACCCTCAGAAAAGCTCTTTTGTTCCAAATCAACGACTTAAATAACACAAATTTTTTAACATATTGGTAAAGAGGAACTAGTGTAGGGCTTACGGCTCGCTGTGTCTGACCAGATACGTGGCCAGGACAACAAGTCTAAACTTGTCAACAAGGATGGGATTAAAAAGATCTCACTGAAGGCCTGCAGCATCTCTCAGATTCAGTTCTCAGTTCTGCTGGGATTTCTCCACATGGTATTTTAAGATGCAGCAACCAACAGTTTAACAGACTGAGACACAAGTCCTAAAGCACCCTCTCAATGGAAATAATTCAGTATTATTTAGATATAAAACTAAACTGAGGCCTATTAAAGTACTCAAAAACCCTAAACAACTTTTTAAGGAAAAGACGGCCTAAAAAATCGCCTGTAAAAAAGGTCCGTGGAACATCCAAAGAATCTTCCCAGTCTTCTCCTCAGGTCCTCCTGATACCCAGCTTAGGACCAGGCTGACCACACTAACGGTGGCCGAGCGCTGCGGGTTAAAGCCGAATTCACCCCGCAGGCACAGGCAGCAGCAGCAGGCAGAGAAGGCAGCGCAGGCAGGGCAGGCAGCAGGCCGGCTCCGCGCCCCGGCCTGCGCGCTGCGCGCATTTTCCGCGCAGTTGCAGAGGGCTCGTCCAGCCCCGCACCGCGGGGACGCCCCCGTCACCTCCGTCTCCTCCATCCGCATGGGTATCTCCGTGCAGTTGCTTTTTTTAGGCCACGGGCGACCCAGCGCTTTAACAAAGATAAATAAATAACACGAAAGGCACCCTCCCCTCCCCCCATCCGCGCTAGCCCCGCGCCCTGGCTCCGAACTGCGCCGCGACCCGCACGCCCCGCCGGGGACCGGGATAACAACGTGGGGGGGTTG
>NW_008246058.1:1973043-1973327 GCF_000691975.1 Corvus brachyrhynchos
GCCCGCCCCGCGCTCCTGCCCCGCATCCCACCACCGGCACTGCTCCGCATCCCACCGCCGGCATCGCTCCGCATTGCACCGCCGACACCGCACCGCATCGCATGGCATCGCTCCGCACCGCACAGCACCGCACCGCTAGTACCTCGGCGTCCATGGAAAATAATTAAGGAAAAGACCAGATTTTTAAAGGCGGCACTCCGCAGGTGCGGGGGAAGCCGGCGCGGAGGCGCGCAGCGTGCATGGGGAGGTTACAGGACCCCGTCCCGCTCCCCCCGGACAGGGGG
>NW_008246058.1:1973513-1985047 GCF_000691975.1 Corvus brachyrhynchos
AGCGGAATCAGCTTCAACATCAGCGGATGGGCAGCACGGAATCCTGCACTTCCCATCCTACGCAGTTGTTCACTCCAACAGAAGCCTTCGGCCCCGTTTCTCCCGAACACTGCGCGTTTGCTTCTTACAGAAATATTTTTTTCTTTTAAGTACCATTCTCCCAAGTGCTGACATACCATGGCTGTCTCCAAATTATCACAGGAGAGAAGGATACAAGCATCCTCCACACAAATATAGAAAGAAGCTTTGCAGCCCTCCAAGAACACGGAGAGGGAACAATGAGAATACAGAACAAGCAGCAGACTGTTGATACAGGAAAAGAGCAAATCTCCAGTAAATGGACAGAACAAGCTTTATTTCCATTTTTTGTTGCCTTTTTTTAAACAAACTAAGAAAAAATGAAATGTATCCTCTTGATTCCAGGCTGGACCCCAAATGAAGTAGAAGCCTCAATGCCATGTGAGGTTTTTCTCCATACTGCTATTGCTCTCTCCAGTAGGGAAACTAGAATCGTGCTGTGCTGGCAGCCTTGCAGCAAGGTGGGAGCTGCAGTGTCACTTCTGCAGTGTGTACAACCTGAGAGGGTGCTGGCATCTGCATGGGTTGTGGTGCCCAGCCTGGGAGCTGTCGCTGTCACACCAAGCTAATCAGCCTCTGCACAGAGCCTGTGCTACCAGGCTTAGTGACATCTTCATGTGGATAACACATGCTGCTCCATTTAATTAGTGAATATATTCCAACTCCCCCACAATGCTTTGACTATTTCAAGAAAGAGCTGATCTGCAAAAACTACTCAGTCATTACAGAAGGAAATGCTTGTGCAAAAGGCACAAAATTATGGTATAAATCCAAGCTGCAACTCTGTGGTCCTGCAATTTAACAAGATACAGCACTGGGTTGAAAAAAGAGGCTTTGCATGCTGATGGTAAGAGAGGTGGAAGCCCTCCTGAGCAGGTAGATTAAAGGTGTTTGTGCTGTCCCTTTCAGCAAACTGCTGCAGCAGAAGAGAGGTGGAGGAGATCTCTTTGGGCCATACTCCTACAACTGGCTGGAGACCAAGTCCTAAATAAATTACTTCCCGAGGTCAGTGAACTCAGGACAAAGATCAAAATCTAAGGTTACTTATGAGACCAAAGGTTCATTTTATCAGCTAAAAAGGGCCAAGTGCTGGAGCACCCTGACACACTATATTCTGGAGCACAGTGACACAATTTTTTCTGGTGCATTCTGACACACTTTTTTCTCCAGGCCCATTCCCACTCCAGAGTTTGGGAGAAGCAGTGGCATAAAAGTATTACTCTGCTTTCACATGGGTATTGCCCTTAAATGGAGCCCTGATGGCTCCTTCACAGCTCCTGGCTGCCAGAGCAGAAGAGAAATATGTATCAAATAGCTCTGAAAATTGAGTTTTCATTCCTTTCTCCCTAGGACTCCCTTCCTTTCTTGGCAAAACACATAGAGGATCTGCTTTTAAAACATCAGTTCAAATTAATAGAGGTTTTCCTGATGCCACAGACTTGCCCAGGTATTACCAGCACCAGCAGCATGGCTGTGAACACAGCTCTGTGTGCCATGATGAGAGATAGGTATTTTCATGTTCAATTCCCGGCATGACAAAGCCAGAAAAATATAATGAAGAAGAGTAAAAATGTTTGCCTGCCTGTTTACACACAGAGAAGCCAGACCACAATCACAAAGGTTATCTACATGTAGCTCCCGGAGGGACCTCTGTAACCTGTGGCACAAGGACATGCTGATCCCCTCCACTGCAAGGCAGTCCTGGGGTTTGGAAGTCAGACCCCACATCCCATAAAAATTCACAGACCACCTGTTATACCTTTCCAGGGAGGCTGGAAGGGGGGTGGCAGCTGACCACCAAGCATATTCCCCTGTGATGGCACAGTTGGAGCCTCAGCAACCAGGGGGAGACCCTCTGTTTCCATCACACCAAGGGTCTCTCATTGCAGGAAACATAAAAAGGCACGTAGAATAGGCCTTGTGTTCTTATCACTAAGCCCTGCAGCCTATCTAGTGTTTGTACTCTAAAAATCATCTCGTAATATGATCTGAATAGTCTCATATCAATAAAGCACTCGAGTGTAATCATCCTTACGACAGCTTAGCGCACTTACACAAGGCAATTGCATTGCTCTAAGTTCACCTCTGCAAATTAAACAGAGCAAAGTCAAGGCCAACTGACGCAGCATGCTCTTTCGAGGCCAAAAGAAGATCTGAGGCAAAGATCAGGGGTCAGGCTGCAATGAGGCTGTGGCAGCTGAAGCATTCTACCCTCCAGCACTCTGCTTTTGCTTCCCTGCCTATGGCCCCACAAGCTTTGCTGGCAGCAGAGATCACATGAGTGCTTAATCCGTGCCAGTGGAGCCAAGGAGAGGTGTGATGTGTTCTTTGAGGTTACTAGAGCGCAGAGGTGACAGTTTCCAGCTGGTCACCACAGGCAGCTGGAAAGCGAAGTGTCATCAGCCAGGGCAGGTAGGTGCAGCAGAGGCTGGAGCAAGCCACCGCACATTCCCTGCACACATGGGTCATGGAGAGACACAGAAGAAAAAACAGCTGAGTGTGTAATCATAGCAGTAATTATACCTTCCCTCATCCAGGGATTAAGCTTGTTCCAGGTTAATTCCAGAATTCTCAAAAAAACCCTCAGTCATCTCAAACATGCAGGAGGAAGGGTTAGGTCCTTGCATCTGCTCCTCTCCTAAGAGAAACCAACATTTCACATCAGCCTGTCCATAAAGTCATTAAGTTGAACATCAGTGTCTTGTCCTCACTTCACCTTCTTGGATATTATCTTGGAACTCTTCTTCTCTGAAGATTAGAAACCACCTAATTGTCATCCGGAATGTATTTACAGCCAGTTACAGCCATTTGTTCTGCAGCAGGTGTTACAATTTGACAAAACCAGCTCTTGTCCTCACTCTTTTACATACCTCCCTTCTGTATTTACCAATATCAAGTTCATTCTGTGACAAAGCAATGGGAAAATGCAATGGTGCTTATAATAATTAATTTATTTTCCCAGTCTTTTAATTTAAGTACTAAAAATAATTTAAAGAAAAGCTCACCTGTCATTTTGGTGGGGACAAAGAGCCAGGAGCAGGATAACACCAAAAATAAAGACTGGAAACTTTATGAAGCTGCTGGAAAGACTTCCATTGCCTTCTGTGTGCCCTCAGTGTTCAATGTGGGATGAAGAATGGATTCTGGGTAGCTTAAATGTGACTCCAGAGCAGAGAAAGAGGATATTCAGGGTTGGTATGAAGAACAGAAATAACAGGCTTGTCACTGATGGCCCAGCTACCAGCTATGGAAGCATGTGACTCAGATGCTCCATATATTCCCCAAGTATATGGCAGAAAAAATAATTGGAAAAAAAAAAGAAATACGACTTTTCAAAGAGACACCTTTCTGCATGTGCAGCAAGACTGAACTAGTAGAACAGATGTACAAAAACTCCACTAGAGATTATGAAGAGCATTTAAAATTACTATCTTGGATGTGATTTAAGAAAGAAGAAAGCACTGGAATAAAGTGAAACCAAATGTCTGCATTACTGAAGTTGGAAAGTAGATGTGAGCATGCTTGAGTTTGGGGGAGGGCTATCAAAACTGTGAGCCAGAGGTTTGACATCATTGGTGAAAAAAAAAAAGCTGTGAACAAGAGAGAATTCAAGAGAGAGGAAGGCAGCACCATTCGGGTCCCAGCCAGATTTCCCAGGAAGCCCCTGAGAAAGAGACTGACTAAATCCTTGGGGAGAAGGAGTTTGTTTTGTCTGAAGGGTGAAAGATCACAAGAGAAGTTGCATGCCTGGGAGAGGAAGTGGAAAGTGGTGCTGTCAGCAGAGATAGGAAACCATGGATGTGAGGATACCCTTGGATGAGAGATAAGGGCCTGGTCACAGGAGAGCCCTGTGCCCACAGGAGAACTGTGTGTCTCAACAGTAGCCGAGGATGCACAGAGGAGGTAAAATGCCACCAGTCTCCAGAGGAGAGCCTAGTGTCTGCTCCCCTATTTCTGAAGCACTCAGCTTCTTGGAAAACAGCAGGATCTCTGCTTTCCTCACACAAAGATCCTGTTGCTAAATCTCAAAGAGGAAACTGTTTAATTTGTCGTTCATTCTTTGGCACCTGTGATTGTGTTAGACATTATAAACAGGTCGGACCAGCCAAGCTGGCAGACACCACTGTGGTATCCCCAGGGTCCTTCCCTTTCTGTTTACTTTCCTTTTTTAGCTTTTACACTAATCTCTTCATCTATAACAAATATACAACATTCATGTGGACAATTTTCAAGGGAGAGTGACACTGGCAGCCCATGGACTGTCACGACAAACCTGTTGACACAGCCAAGCCACAACCTGAGCTTTGGGCAACGCACAGTGCTCCTCCAGCAACAGCAGGGAAGTGGGGGATGGTGTGTGAAACCTGTGCTGGACCTGGTGTCCCTCTCCTTTCAAGACCAGTTGCTATTTATGCACTTGTGTGAAGTTCAGCTTTCCCAAAATGCTTCTTTATGGATGTGCCCCACACTGCCTGTGTGGGCGCGGCCAAGGGGCAGGCATGGGGGCTGGGTCCTCTGGGAGCTTGAACAGGCTCGTCTGTGGCTGCAGGTATGGGATCTTCCTTGGAGGCAGCTGGGAGACTTGTGCTCTCATTAGCACCACTGGTAACAGTGGCACCACTGCCCATGTCTCATGTAATGACCCAGCACCGCTCTAAGAAATGGGAGATCTGCTCCAACACCCTCCTTTGCATTTCCCTGCTGCCTGGAGAGTGGCTGCACCCTGAGCCTTTTGGCCTGTGCTGTCCCCTTTCTTCCCAGCTCCTATGTCCTGGGATTTTAAGTCCATTTCACAGACATGATGCTGGTACTCCTATGCTACAAGGCACAGGATATGAAAATAGGCAAACCGGTTAACAGCCACTAAAGAAATTCCGACAGCACTGGAGAAAAGACCTAAGGGAGGCAGAAGTATCTGGTGTGGGCATCTGTCATAATCTGCTCACCAGTTTAGTCCTGGAGAATGTCCCATTTAAGCCCTGACCTCATGATGGACACCTGTGTAGCTGGCATCCTTTCTGTACCAAAAAGAGATTTAAACAACTGCAGAGCAGCCACAGTACTCACAAAGGTAGATAAGCACCAGGCTGTGCCCCTGCCACGTCTCAAATGATGGTAATTAATGTTGTGTTGCACCATGGAAGCGAAGAAATGCAAGCAGCTTAGAAGCAGTAGTGATCAATGAAGTCTTACAATGTCCTTAAGATGCATATATATTCTATATCCAAGTTCACAGATACGTAAACTGAGGTGCAGAAATGTAAAAGATCTTGCCTGTGGCCATACAGAGAGTGCACATTGAGTTCTGACTGGTGTAACTGGAAGCCACTGGAGTTCTGACTCCCTGTCTCTTGTTCTCAGCGTTGGGTGACAGACAGCATTGGTTAAGTGAGTGGGATAACCATGGCTGACATCTCCACAGTATCACGATTCACAACTTTTAATTGCTGTTCAACAAATTCAAAATGAAATTACGCATAGAAAGATGGGAACTACAGAGCCTTAAAAAATGCATCCATGTTCTTCCCCATCAAATCTAATTAGATTTGCCAAAATCAGTGTGCATTGATCTGTGATTCAAACAATATGCTGATAACAAATTTTCATGATAGACATGGTTATAAAGCTACTTGACTAGACTATGAATTAGCCCCTTCAGCAGAAGCTCTCAGCACGTTTTCTCAGTACGGTCTTCCACAGACAGCTTTTAATTCCCAAATCAACAGGCAATGCCATTGTTTAAGGTTCTCCAGGCTCTCTGCTGAGCAGCCAGCAGAGAAGCAAGGCAGGCAGCATATTCATGTTGACTATCAATCTTCATTAAAATCAAGACACTGTCTTTAAGCACCCATCTAAGCAAACTGTAATATGTGCTGGGAAAAGACCTTTCCACTACTAGGCAGAGCAGCTTATTTTGCTGTTGTGCTGGACAGCTTCACCTTGGCAATGATGGGTAAGGCAAGCATGGGTTGTATGGAAAGCATCACATAAATAGACTATCACCCCAGAAAACCAGCACCACACAAGGGCTGTGTGCTGATACTTGTTTTCCTGCTAGTGTCTGGTCTCTGCCCCCAGGATCTTTTTTTTGGTAGCTCGTGGCAGGGAAGCAACACTGATTTGTTTGGATAGTTTGTCTTTCAGCCAAATGATGTCAATTGGTAGAAGTGAATGGAAATGGGAAAGTGAGGGCAGAGCAGGTAAGTTTTAAATAAGTCAAAGTAAATACTTGACATGGCAGGAGAGACCAAAGGACAGGATTTTCCATTTGTGCTCAGTTTTCAGCTGAGCTTTGCAACCACTGACATCTGAGAGCTTCTTAAAACGTGCCTTGCCTGAGAGCCAGAGTGCATCAGAGTTTAAAGTTACTCAGAAAAAAATGGCAGAGGGCAGGCAGTGTACTTGTATCTGTTTGTACCCCAGATTTATCCTTTATCTGCTGTCTTTTCATCCAGAAATTGTTACTGCTGCAGAAGAGGAAAACCACAGCACTTTTTCTGCCTGTTCTTTTAAAGTAATGAGCAATCCCAGCCATGGGATCTGCTCAGCATCTCTGAAAATTTACATACCCTGTGTTAAATCTTGTGTAACATCAAGACACACCATGGAAAAAAGCTGTCATGACCAGGATGTTGATCATTGACCACTGGCAAAGATTGCCCAGGGAGGTTATGTGGAGTCCCCATCCTTGAAGATATTCAGAAGCCATGATCACAGATAAAAGGTCATGGTTCTGGGCTGTCTGCACCAGATGACCCTGCTTGAGAAAGAGAGATGGACCAGGATTTACACATTTAAAAAAATAGTAAGTTATAGCCATGTAATATGGACATAGGTGTGCTAATATAAATTATTTCAATTTAGAAAGAGATTATACCAGAATAAGGATTTTTATCCCAGTGATATGGGATGGATTTGGGGCTGGTAGGGATCTTGGTGCAAGTCATGCCAGTCTGCATCCTGACCCCTGGGTTCCTCTCACTCTGACCTGGCTGCAATGCCTGTCCTCTTTGCTGGGTCCCTGCTTCACACCAGCTGAGCCACAGTCACACCAAGGCCAAGCAGAAGAGGGGACAGCTTATCTATTGAGTCATGGAAATATGGATTAGTTTGGACCTTTCCATTTAACTGTACAAGTGGCATGGCATTTTTGTGCCACTAAGCAAAAAAAAAAGGCAACAGCTGAGCTCTTTTCATAAACCTAAGTAAATGGAACAACAAAACAGTATGGATTATATACGTTCTAACCTATAGTGCCTGCTGCAAGCTCCAGGTTACTGTGTTTGCCCACCCACAGCAGCACTGTCCACCCAAGGAAGTTACCAGAAGAAATCCCCCAGCAGGGATGACACAGGTCCTGAAACTCGTTAAACTTGAATGGGCTGTAAAACTTTATGAAATCCTGTCTGCCCTTCAGTTTTACATTGGATTAGGTTGAACTGGTTTTAAAACTGGCTGGAGAACCAAGATGGGCCAGCAGGATCAGCTGGAGAGGCAGACGGTAGAAATTCAGCGCTGCATGCCTACGTTGATCAGAGCAGTGCCCCCTCTTACCAGGGAGGGTGGAGTGCTCTGCCTGATAAAAGGCTGAGCTCAGCAGACATTAAAGGAAGGTTGTTAGTAAAGATCAAAAGGTAGGAATGGGAGATAGAGCTGCCCCATTTGCAAAGTTACCAAAGCCTGCCAGTGAGAATGAAGATATAGATGCTGTGATGCTGAATGAATGGGGCAATCTAGATAATGATATCAGAATTAAATTAATTAAAAGAAGATTAAAGAAAGATTGCAAAACTAAGGTTGTAATCGTGTCCCTGCTGGAGTCAATAAGCGTTTCATGGTTTCTGTGGTGCTTCATGAAGAGCCCAAGATGTTCCTCCCAATGCATACCAAGACAAAGAAAGGTATCAGCTGAAAGCTGATTTACACAGAGCCAACTATAATAGGGAATAAATAATTTGCAGTGGCCTCATAGTTACAAAATTGAAACCATGCATGGCTGGAGCATCCAGAAGGATGAATACAAGTCATATCAATGTCATCACTGATCTGCAAACTATGGGGTATTCATGAGTACTTTAGGGCAGCTGTGGTAGGACACCAAATTTCTCATAACTTGTGGCAGGATGAAGTTTCTCATTCAAAGTATTTTAAACAGATTTGAACAGGCAAGGTATGCTCACACCAGGTCAATACTTGGTGTCATGTGGACATGCTGTGTCTTGCCAGGAGCTGGCACTCTTTGGTAGGATTTACTCTTCCTGCAAGCAAGGTCCCTAAGGGCCACCAGCAGGGACACTTACAGAGGAACCTCATGGAAACATCAGTTGAGCTTAAAATCTTCTGGAAAGCAGCATTTCCAAATACAAATATGTGACATGCATGGGAAGTTGGTTACCAATTTCAAGAAAAAGGAGCTTGAAATGGAGTTGGAGGATGGAGGAACCTCAACAGCCAGGTCACACAGTGCATCTGCACAGACCTCTGTGGCAGCCACCTCCCTGTCCAGATATTTTGCTCCAGCTGCTAAGAAGGTCATCAATATCTGGTGATTATTTTTGCCCCTGGAGCCCCCTTAATGCTTTTGCAGTGTGCGTTCACTGTTTTGGCTGTCACACTCAGTTTTAGGGCAGCTCGCTGAAATGAATGGGCAAGGGATGGATTCATTTTAATCAAGTACCAAAAATTAAATTTAAAACTAAATTTCAAATAAAAGTACATATGAGGATGCATACTTTTGCCCTTGTAGACATGGGAAAATGCTGTATTGTTCCACAAGGGCAAGAGGCTTATGGTTTTTCCATTCACAAATGCAAAAGAAGGAAAGTGTTTTTCAGTAGGAATCCAATTTTACAGGGAGGGAATAATATGTTACATAGTCAAATCACTTTGATGTCAATTTTATTTTGCAATCACTTCATAAGATATTCATATAGCCTTTTACATTCCCTTAAAGTGTTCAAGTCTAGGCACAATACAATATTATCTTACACTTTACCATAATGATGAACGATAATGAGAACACATAATAAGATTTTACATGTGCCCAAAGAAAAATCTGCTTTAGCCCAGATGAGAGGAATTTTGCAGATCAAATTAATATTATAAAACAGCACAATTTATCAGAATAATACAGCTTTTCTTCTCTCAATCCATTGTGAATCTCAGTGTCTGCAGCCAATACATGGTGAACTATTAGAGGCTGATGGAATTTTTTTGGCAAAAACTCTATGAAAAATACTTAGTTGATAAAAGGGAAAAAAAAAAAAAAACCAACAGAAAAACCCCACCAAACCAAACCTCCCTTTTCCCCACCTGTCCATCACACTTACACACTATAAACACTCTAATATTTAAAAGGTCTGTTGCAGCTGTTCTATAGTGATGCTGTTTACTGTGGAAATGCCATCCCAGTTCAGTTACATCTTTGCTCAAGTTCCTCAGAAATGAATGGATCATATTTGGTTGCCCTGAATTTTTTATGTTCAAGGAGCATGGTTGATAGCATAATGCTATATATTTTGCTGCATCCTTTTAATATAGATTCAGTTTATTCATCTATTCATGATTTCAAAGTGTAGCCTAAAAGTAAATTAGTAAAGTGTAGAACAGTGGGACAACCCAGATAGAAAGTGAGGGTGGAAAACTCATCTTTGCTGTCTCATCCAGCATCCTCACAATACTTTCTACATTTTTACTTGGTTTTAGATACTTAGACATCAGCTTCTCTGAAGAACTCTTTGGAAAGCCTTGTCCTGGTAGCAGTTGTTACAGAGCAGGTTTTCTTTCCTCGGACACATGTGAATAAATCAAAATTACTTAAGCAGTGATTGTAGTGCAGTCAAACGAGAACACAAATAGTTCTAGGAAACCGCATTGACAGTTTATCACACTGGATAAACCTAAATGAAGTACATAAAGTAAGACTGAATAAATTTGGAACCTGAGTAATGTGGGGTAGGACCCCACCTGATACTGCAGACACCACTTTTACTCAGGGCAGGGAGAGCAGGGGTGTTTCCATGCTGTGAGGAAGCACACGAACCTTTAGCTCAGATTTGCTGCATCTACACAGTTGCGGTGCTGATCCTGCTTCCCCTAATTCATCCACAGCACAGCACGGCCTTGGTCCCAAGCCAAAAGAGGCTTTGTCAGACAGTCAGCCGGGCACTAGATCACAGGAACTACCTGCACCGAGAGGCTTTGTTTGGTTCTGCTGTCGTCACGGAGCAGATTAATGGGAGAAAAAGGAGTGGAAAGAAGCTCTCGCTCTGGCAGCTGCACCCCTGTGAGCAGCCCCTTGTACACGTGTGGCGCCTGGAAGAAAAATGTGCTGGGAAACGGGAGCACTGCTGTGCAACTGCAGCCGCAGCGATCCAGGGGGATGTCCCGAGGGATCCAAAGGGACGTGGCTGTGGGAGCAGGGCTATGGATTTGATCACGCACACTCTAACTCAGCCTGCAGAACTTTTGGGTGTTTGTCCTCCTAGTAGCTGTATAAAAAGCACGATTCCTGTATTTTTTTTTTCCTCTTTCTTCATGGATAAATTAGCATGAAGGAAGCTGATGGAGCTAGTTAGTTCCAAGTGGTGTTAATTTCTCTGCTTGGAGCTCTTTGTGACCCAGTCAGATTGCTTAATTTTTGCAGCTTTTATTTTCAAATCTATTCATTTATTGCACCTAATAATTTATTTCTACTTTTTTTTTTCTTTCTGATCCTATATGGAAAACATAATTCCATGTAATTTGGACATAGAAGCTTGCAATGGAAATTACACATGGTGGCAAGAAAGATTTTGCCTTGAATGGAAATGTATTCAACAGAGTAGCAGCCATGGCAAGCTCTGTAGACAGACATACATGAAGGGTGAATTTAGCAAAGAAATGTAATCACCATAACACAGAATGTCGGGAACTAGATGCTTTCTCCCAGACTCGTCTAGAAAAAGGAATAGTTCCACAATTCCTGTATCAAGCTGGAAACTGGAAGCAGTGCTTGTGGGAATAAGATACTTCAGTCAGCCTGAGTTGGGGAGGTCCACTCTCAGCCAGTGATTTCTCCCTTGTGTCTCATGGTTTCAAGCACGACCATGCAGAAGTGCCTTGTAGCTTGGGCTCCCATGCATTGGTGGCAATTGAAGCAAGGTTTGCTCAGTAGCGACAAATATTAAATAGCTTTGACAAGTGGCCAATAAAGCTTTTTCATATGCATTAATATTCAGCACCAAAGGTCATACTCATCATTATCAGAAAAAAATTAATTTATCTCATTTGCTAGGAAGGTGGAGTCTGGACAGACTTAGAGACAAGCTGCTCAGGCTCTGTGGAGATGTGAAAAAATATCTGTATTATAGTCACAAACCAATTGAGGGTGATATTGCCACTGCCTGGCCAGGCTCTCACCCAGGCCTGTTCCCTCCTGGAAGCACAGTAACTGCAACTCTTTCATGAACCTGCTG
>NW_008246058.1:1985570-1986372 GCF_000691975.1 Corvus brachyrhynchos
GCTGAACATCTGTAAGAAGGGCTGGAATTCCGGAGATCTGGGGAACTACACGCCCTCAGTCTGACCTCAGTGCCAGAGAAGACTATGGAGCAGACCATTCTGAGTGACATCACGTGACACGTACAGGACAACCAGGGAACCAGGCCCAGCCAGCAAGGATTTATGAAAGGCAGGTCCTGCTTGACCAACCTGATCTCCTTCTGTGACAAGGCGACCCACTTAGTGGATGCAGGAAAGGCTGTGATATCTGCCTAGACATTAGTAAAGTCTTTGACAATGCATTTTTCACAGCATTCTCCTGGAAAAGCTGGGTTTTTATGGCTTGGATATGTGGACTCTTCACTGGGGAAAAATCTGGCTGGATAAGAACGGTGGTGAGTGGAGTTAAATCCAGTTACAAAGGGTGTTCCCCAGGGGCCAGTATTGGGGCCAGTATTTTCTGCCCAGTGGAATAGGACCTGGGGGTGTTTGTTGACAGACAGCTGAGTTACCATCCCCGGAGGGATTTCACAGACACGTAGGTGTGGCACTTGGGGATATAGATTAGTGGTGGATTTGGCAGTGCTAGGTTACTCAATGATCTTAAAGTCTTTTCCAACCTAAACAATTCTATGGTTCTATGAAGGGAATTACTCACAGCAAGATGAGCAAGATGCTCCAAATTCCCTTCACTCAAGATCTATGTAGAAGATGACTGGGTAAATTAGGAAAAAATCCCCTTTGACTTTCTAGCTGCTACTCTGAATCTTGGATAACATTTTTTTTACTGCTTGTCCCCACCGACATTACAGCTATTCCTGAG
>NW_008246058.1:1986404-1991799 GCF_000691975.1 Corvus brachyrhynchos
AACATCAAATGTTTTATACTGGAAATGAGATCCAGCTTCTGCAGCTTATCTATCTCATTTCTTGATTTCACATTTTTTTCTAGGCAAGTTCAGGCCTCATCTGCGTGAAAACAACAAGGGGAAACGAGGGCTTAGCTCTCAGTCAGCAGAGCCTTTTTTCAGAAGCTCCTATAAATGTACTTTTAAAATGAAGGAATAGCTAGTCTGTAAGTGGGGAAGTAAATCCTGAGTCTCTCTCCAAGCTGTCTGCTTGTGTTAGGATCACCTATAGCTCAGTTTTATTTTTCTGTTAATTGCTTGGCAGATGATTCTAACACAAATCAATCAAAAAAAAAAAAATCCAACGTACTAGAAGATGGTTCATCTCTGAAGATGAAACAACCACCTCCATCTTCTGTTTTGAATAAATTCAGATTTCAACTGCAGTGCTTGGCTTATTTCCAGTTTACAGTTTTTCTATTCCACTTACCTGAAATTCTCCTTTTCATTCAACTCTGATGAAATGTTTGTCATCTCTCAACTGCATGCAAGGATTGCAAAGTGCTACATGAGCAAGAGTGCTTACGTAGGGACAAGTAAAGTGATTTCTTTATAGGTAGTGATAAAATTTTCAAGAGCATCCTCCACTGGCACAAATCTGTTTCCCTGGAAGAAACATGGAATTTCTACAGATTCTGATGGGAGCTGAATTAAGCAGACATGGATTCTTTCATACATCCCAGGTCTCCCCTAGCATATTTTGTATTGAAACAGTGAAGCCGTTTACATGGTAACTTGGCTGGAAAGACAGAACTTAAAACACAAGAATAAAAATTAAGCTGGAATCCTCAAAGTCGGTATTTGATTAAATTAAATCAGTGAGGGTATATGATAAAGGAAATTTTATTTTCACCATGATGGTTTGTTTCTAGTTTCCTTTGATGCTACATTTTATTTAAAGCTCTTCTGGAAGAGAAGTAGCTTGTAGTGTCCTGTGAAACTAACAGAGCAGAGAGGTGAAGTTAAAAATGCTCCTTGTACTTCAAATAGAGCTTCAGTACAGCAGTTTGGCAAGCACTGTAAATACCACATTTCATTTCAAGGCTCAGATGCTGCTTTTGTAAGCTTATCTCCTCTATTGCTCCAAAACAGCAGCAAAACCCAACACCTTCCTATCCAGATACAATGCACTACCAACTGAATCCAGCCCAGAAAGTCCTGTGAGATGTTTGTGTCTTCCAAACATGCCAATCTCTCATGAGGAGTTGGAAAGTGGAAGCCACATTCCTCTTTATTCCAGCAGCAATTTAATGACCAGAAGAGGTTTCTTAACCCTGTATCCACAGGCTGCTTTAATTTTTTTTTATTGCATTATTTAGGTACCTTGCAATCCTACAACAAAGTAAGAAATATCATAAATATGAAGCATCATCCCATAAAATCATGCTTTTTTAGAGTGGCAATTTGGGATCATGTCAGTGATTTGATGTTTTCCAGAATGAAAGTGACAAGGGGAACTGATACTCAATTAAAAGATGTGAGTAAGAAATTAAATAAATGCAAGTATCCTATTCATCAAAAGACTAAGGACCTTCTGCAGATAGAAGAGTAAACCTGAAACCATTCTCCAAACAATTTAAGAAGCCGACAAATAAGAAGAGGTTCATTAATCGTTGTAGTCTAGCCACATTTAACAAGAATAAGCGAGGGGATTTTGCTAACACATGAAACTGGGACTCAAAGGTGACAGATATTTTTCAGTTTTTGTGGATGAATCTACACCTCCTGGTTCATTTTGGAGGATGGAGTTGCAGTTATAAATTCTTGAACAACATCTTGCTTCTGTTTTGAATCAATATCTAAAATAGGGAGCATGCCAAAAGGCAAATGAAATGAATGTATTTTTAAAATTAGATATCCCAATAAAAGGCAGAACTTTTATATTATTCATAGCTGCAAGTTGTCCTGATTTACAGTTGAGATACAATTAAGTTTCAGTTCACGTAATTCTTTTTCCTCATAAGTGAATATCTGAATCACACGCTGGAAAAAAGCAACTGCAGACCACTTCTATAAACCCAGTTACAGAGGGTGATGCAAAAAAAAAAAAAAAAAAAAAAAAAAAAAAAAAAAAAAAAAAAAAAAAAAAAAAAAGAGATAAGCTTTCCTTTGTCCCGTTTTTCTAATGGAATGGGCTTTTTTTCCCCCAAGAAACCTTCAAACACCTAAAGCCATCCATCAAATTGGATTTACACATTTACCTTCTTTCCAAACTCCCATGCAAGATTGTTGGGACAGTTACCCAGGGCTTTGCAGAGCAGGGACCTTTGGCATCTACCCTGTCTATAACATGCTACCAGGCCCTATCCCATATATACCCACACCCAATCATTCTTCTTCTCACTCTGAACTCAAGAGCAATAGAAAACCTGAACCCTCAGTCCCCGTTCAGTTGTTGGCACTGGTGCTATCTGGCAGCACTGCTTCTCTAATGGGTAGAAGCCAAGCAAATATGTATTTAACGGGAATCACAAAAACCAGAAAAGTGCAAGGCTCAAGTTTTTGAGAAACACATTCTTCCTCCACATCAAAGGGTTCATTGATTTGTTGCTGAAGTCATGACCAAAGTGGTGCTAAGTGGGTGCAAAGGGGAGAGAAGATCAAATCTAATCTTAGGAGTTGTGTCAAGCAAGTACCTTATGGCCCATCCGAAGCTGATCATGAGACAAGTCCTGAATGTAAATATTATTTAGTATGTCTGGCAAATGTTAGGAATCTGTCAGGGCATATTTTTCAAGTAAGAAAAAGCTCTCCTTTTCCTTTGCTCCCTTTTCTGTGTCCTTGAACTTTGTCTCCCTTGAAATCCCAAATAACTATTCACGTTAATAAAGTGTTAAGGTGTTTGACCAAGAAGATTGGCTCTGCTGATTTCAGGACTTAAAAAGGGAAACCGCTCTGTTGCTTTAACCACTTCAACACTCACCATCTTAGTTTATTTTCTTATCCTCTTTAACTTCTGTTAAAATCAAACAGGAAACAATTAAGGTGAGCCTACTACAAAGCAGTCCTCAAAGTAGGTGGCTATGTCCCTAGTGCAGAATGAAGGTCATGCCCTGAAAATATAACTATATGCATGTGGAAGGAATGCAGAGCCTATATACTGGGGTGACCAGTGAGAAAATACACCACTCCAGCTTTACTTTCAGCAGGCAGATGACCATGACCAACACAGATGTTGCTACCATCTCCTGCATGGGGGACCTGGTGGCAAGGCAAGTTGAACTGACAAGGCATATTCGACCAACAATTTTATCCACTTGAATTAAGAGACGGAGTGAAAGAACAAACAAGTCCCTACTAAGCTGCAAAACTATCACCATTTCCCCTCATCCAAATCCCCTTTGCCTTCAGTTAGGTTACTGCCATGATGACAGAAAAAGGAATGTCATGGAAATAGACATCTAATGACAACGGTGGGAAACAAAGTGAAGTCTTTACACAGGATTTAGCTAATTATATTTTGGGCAAATATTTATTTATCTAAAAACAAAATAAAAATCATTTTTAAAAGGAAAAAAGTACTTAAATAAAAAACAAAATTGTGAAATGTTATGGCACAGAAGTTCAAGACAAGTATAAATCCAGTTGCCACAACTGTGTATTAATGTTGCACATTTTTCTATAAAGGCTTTATTAAAGGTATTTACATGGCAATATGATGTGTAAATATATACAGCAAGCTGGGGACAACTTTTTTCTTTTGGATTCTCATATGAAAAAATGCCTTAAATACAAAATTGTAAAAGAAAAAAAATTGAAGAGGTCATCCCCAAGCATGAAGAATGTCCCATCATCCCTTATGTCCAAAGTATCAGTTATGAGGCAGTTTTGAGGTTCTGGCCAAACCCTTGGGAGATTCAGCCAAGGTTGTGTAGTCTCAAGTTAAATCGCACAGCATGCAGTTGCAATAGAGTTCCATACTCAGTGGACTGCGTAGTTCATGACAGATATTAGAATCATTAATATTTTATCATAGTTTCAGTCTAGTTTGCATTATTCTAAGTGATGCACCAGAGTTCCTATGCACAACAGTTCCTTAGCTGCTCGAGTTTGTGTTTCAACTGTTCTCTCCTCCGTCTCAACTGCTCTTTCTCTGCAATCAGTCTGTGTTCATCTGACTGGATGGAAAGAACGTACTCTGTTGCTTTTTTCAGGATGACAACCTTGGGAGCCTTTTCATTGTTGGCCACCTCAGGTATCTGGTCACGCAAGGCAAAGAAACTCAACTTCAGCTCATTTCTCCTCTGGCGCTCCAAGACATTGTGCGTTCGCCTCTTGTCGTTCTCTTCCGAATCTGATGTGCGCGGACTGGAACATTTTCGGTTGTTGCTGATCTGCTTGAGAACTCTGCCACTGTCCAACCTTAGCCTTTTTGCAGCTGGGTATTCAACCTTGGTGGAGGGAGGAGCAGCATAATTGTGCTGATGGATGTTGACATGACACCGTTTGAGAACCAGCGGGCTGTGGTGGGGCTTACTGTGCTCTTCTGATGTGTCTGTGCTGGACTCTGTGCTGGATTCGTATTCATTTGCTTCAGCTAATGTAACGACATCGATTTCCTCATCTTCCTCTTGTTCTTCTTCTGCCATAAAAAAAAAAAATTTAAAAATTATAACTTGTATGTAGAGACTCTCAAGACTACTGTATGTATAAGGGAAGGCTACTCTGAGTCGCACAATGAGGAACCCAATGACAAACCCTTCTTAAATCCATTTCATGATGCTGGACACTGCTTTCCCCAAGAGCCTTTCCTTTAAGAAAGCAATGGTTCAAGTGCAATAGGACACATAGACTGCAGTCCAAACCCTGGCTCCCTGATTTCAAAAAGTTGTAATGATCTTGCGTAATGTTGAGTGCATGAAAGATAGTACGAAAGTTTAACCTCGGTTGTCAGCAGTACGGCGCAATAAAGCTCCCAGACTCAAGCTGCCCTTAATTATGGATTTAGAAGGCTTTGGCCACGCCTTAAAAGAAAGCTTACTTAACACACATGGGTATTCAGAGACATTTTCTGAATCTCTCTTGATCTGTTAATTTGTGGAAAATAGGAGGGAGTTAAAAAAAAAAGAAAGAGGAAAAAGGAAAAAGGGAAGGCTGTAGTGCTTTGGGTAGAAACTCACTTTCAAACCAGATTTACGAGGGAGCGGAACCGCTGTCACATACCTAAGGAAGCATTTCTTAAACTTTCCCAGCCCCATTCACTCCCCTGCAGTCACTTTCACTAGCACCTCCCTGACTGCACATTCTCCCTGCGGCTCTCGGGTTGGAGTTAACTCCTTCCCGGCCCACGGGTGACACTGGGAGCCAGCCTTATCGGGACCCCATTTTAAAGTTTAGCCCTCCTACACTTTCTTTT
>NW_008246058.1:1993093-1993789 GCF_000691975.1 Corvus brachyrhynchos
GATCCTTCCCTCCCGGGACCGCAGCGCCATCCCTATCCCGCGTCCCGGCGGGAAGGGGTGCCGAGCGCCCGGCAGCTTCCAGCCGGGAGACGGGCTGCTCCTCAGCCACCCACCTGGGCGTGCTGGCACTGCGCGGGGACAGGCAGCGACCTTGGCAAACTTTGCCAAATCTTCTCACATATACATATATAGTCGCTTATGTAGATATGCATATAAGCAATATATGCAATAACCATGCCCTGCCCGCGCATACACGAGAAGCAAATGCTCCCCTCCCCCCCAAAAAATTAAATTAAAATCCGAGCGCAAGAAAAAGGATGGGAACGCCGGAGCCCCGGCAGAGGAGAGCGTCCGTCGGGAGGGACCGTCGGTATCCAGGTCCGCGGAGCGCAGCCCCGCCAGCAGCCCGGGTGTCACCAGCCCGTGTCAATCCAAACGCCACAACCGCGGGAATCGAGTGATGGCAAGCGAAGAGCCCGCAACTCACCGGCTTCTCCAGCGCCCCAGCTGGGAGACGTAGCGAGGCGATTATTGCAGGCGGTGAGGAAACAACGAGGGGAAAATGGATAGATGATAAAAAAGAACCGCCAGAAAGGACGGGGGGAGGAAAAAAAAAAAATTAGACAAAACGCCGGGAGAATGTAGGTCTCCTCCTCCCACCACGGTTTGATAAACCCCACGGAGCGGCGGAGCAGC
>NW_008246058.1:1994986-2000338 GCF_000691975.1 Corvus brachyrhynchos
GACCCCCGGGCCCCGCCGCACCCCCCAGAAAAACCAAACCAATCCAAAACTAAACAAGAATACCCCACCCATTCGGTTTTTTTCCGAACGTGTCTGATGAAGAGCGTTTCGCCGAGCAGAGTGTGTGCAAACATCACAGCCCTCACGGAGCAAAGGGCCGTGTCCTGGTTTGAGAAGAAAACCCGGACCATCTTCTGTCCCGTGTCCTATTGATAAAAGAAGGACAGTTTGTTTTTCGCAGAGAGGGTGATAAAACAAGAACCGTGGCATAGGCGTGGTGTAGATGCATCACCTACTGACATTTCCAGAATGGGATATACATACCCTTGCTCCGAAATGGCTTAAAATACATTGTGCTATTTTTAAATGATATCCCTCTCTGTCTATAGCAGACCTTGCTGCTGTAAATGGAAGTAACATGACCAGAGACAGGCCAGAAAGGTGCAAGATCCAAATTACTCTAGTTACAACCAGTGTAAAATGTGATATGGACACTTGTCTATTTAGAAATACCATCAGTATCACCAGACACACAGTAAATGTCCTCAAAATTGTAAAAGCTGTTAAAGTTCAGATGGAGCTGGTAATAGGAGAAATATTTTGAAATTACTCCAGTACAGATAGGGTTGAAAATCATGATCCCATTCATGGTTGCAGTAGAATCAATCTATTACAATTAACTAATATCATGGAGGGTTATGACTTAAAGTGGAGGGGAATAAGTAACATGAGCAGATGGACTCTTAAAATACCCTATGTTCACAAGAATGGAAAGACAGGAAAGGAAGACTGGGAAAAATATGCTATTGAAACAATACAGCCTTCAGGGGAAACAGTCTTTAAAATATTCTACAGGATTTCTCCAGGCTTGTGCAGACTGTGAGTTCATTTTTTTGTTGAGGAGCCAACTCTGAGGTGCACCAGAATGGCTCTTATGTGGCAGTTTTAGTGTAGATAAAAAAGGTATTTTGCTGTGATTTTTTATGTTCAACCCCAGCTAAAAAAGAACAGAGGCAAGGTGTGAAACCAGTAAGTATCAATTTCCAGTAAAAAGGCCATTTTGACAAAATAGCTGTTATACAGAAAGAATAAATGCACAAGTATAACATTAAGGTGACAGCAGAGTCAAAGTGATTTTTTTGACATGGAGGGGGTTTAGTGATCAATAGGAAATGTGAGGGGACTGAGCTGGGACCCTGGGTGGAATTTATGTGTGATGGCGGGGTGGGAACCCGTAAGAAGCAGAAATGAAAGCAAAACCTGAGAGAGAAGTGGAGATGGTGGGAAAAGCTCTCACACCCCATCTGGAAACCCCTGAGACATATCATAATGTGCTGTGTGCCTGTGCCACCTACTGCATATTTTGTTCTCAGGAGACATCTGCAATTCCTTTTTCAGAGGATGATAAGCTGTCTCATAGTTGTATTATATGAACACTATACTGGATCCAGCTCTGGGGCCCCAAAATAAGAAGGACACAGACCTGCCAGAACAAGTCCAGAGGAGGCCACGAAGATGATCAGAGGACTGGAGCACCTCTGCTGTGAGGAAAGACTGAAAGAATTGTGGTTGTTTAGCCTGGAGATGACCTTACAGCACCTTCCAGTAACTAACAAGGGCCTACAAGAAAGCAGGAGAGGAAGGGACTTTTGACAAGGGGATGTATTGATAAGACGAGAGAAAATGGCTTTCAACTGAAAGAGAGTTGGTCTATATTAGAGACCAGGAGGAAATTCTTCACTTTGAGTGTGGTGAGACACTGGAACAGGTTGCTCAGAGAAGTTGTAGCTGCCTTATCCCTAGGAATGTTCAAGGTCAGATTGGGTGGACCTTTGAATAACTTGTTCTCATGAAGGTGTCCCTGCCCATGGCAGGGGGTTGGAACTAAATGATCCTTAAGGTTCCTTCCAACCCAAACCATTCCATGTGTCTATGAACTCATAGCTATCTTCAGAAACCTCTGCTGAAAGTTTCACTCAAACTCTCTACAGCTTTGCAGGTATCTGGCCTTCCACCAGTGAGAAACAGGAAAGCACTAACTAGATACTAATTAGTCTTGGAAAGTCCTAAACCCTTGAATGAATGATACGCCCAAACAAATGTGGTCAGTGCAGTCAGAACCACTAAAATAAGTTAGCGCACTTTTGGTGGTAGCATCTGTGCAGAGAATCATGTCCCCACTGCTACCCCAAAGGACCCCAGTCTAAAAACCAGAGACATACTGCAGAGTCAAGGAGAATCAGATATGCCTTATTACTCTGAAAGCCAGAAAATAAATGAGTTACTTTTTCATCTCTTTCAGCAGCTGTAATTTCTTTAACAATAGGAGGTGAGATATGTGTAGGCAGAAGCTGACAGTGTTTCTGCAAGCTGCACAGCACTGACTAAATGAATAACATCTTCCTACCTCCCTTCTCCAGGCTCAGAGAGACTCATATGCTGTGCTAATGAGTACTTTCTCAGGGGACTTCCCCAGCACAGGGGAGAAAGGCAGACATCTGGGAGGGCCACTGTCCTTGTCTGTTTACTGTAGTGAAAAACAGAGACCAAAATACACCTCCTGTCAAAGATGGACAGGATCCACCACTGAAGTTTCCATCCAGCTAGCTCAGTATAGCAGCCATGGTCCATGGGCCTTCAGAATGATCATAAACTGTGCAGAAGAAATCAGTGGGTTTTATGGCTGATGTGTTATCAGGAAGTATGAATGAGAGAATCACAGACATAAAATAAAATAAAATAAAATAAAATAAAATAAAATAAAATAAAATAAAATATGCTAGTTTCAAACCAGAGGTAGCACATATGGCACGTATCACATACTTAGGTCTTGTCTGCCATTTTCATCCTCACCCTGTGGATGTCCATCTTCAGGCAGAGATGTCATAGGGTCAGTGAAAGTAGTATCTAGTGTAATTTATTTATTTGACTCTCTCTCATCCTCTCATCTATGTGCCCTAAAGTGTTTGCAGCAAACATGGCAGCTTCTTCCTTGGCATCATGCCAGCCTGTGATCCTCACTATGGAAAAATTCAAGTTGTTTATTACCAACAGGAAAAGGGAATGTAGAGAAGGAAATTGATGAACACTGAATGGGGACAGTGCTGAGTAAAGAAAGCGTTACATTGATATTAAATTACTCTCCCCAGAACTACATTGAGTACCACCTCCCTCACAGAAATCCATGGAAGTCTCAGAAAAGTAAGTTTTATCATCAAGAGAATCAGGAGAGAACTTGAAGTGTTCCTCTGGTTTGGGCAAACCGAAGGATATTCAAAATGATACATCCCATGATCTTGAGCTAGGATTTTTATTTCTTTCTTTTTTTTTTTTTACTGTTAAAACCAAACATTTTAGATTTTAATTTTTCAATCTGACAGTGCATATGAAATAGGACCTTTTAATTATTTTTATTAGTTAAAACCAAATATTTCAGATGTTGATTTTTAAACTGACTGCATATGAAAGCAAGTCTTCAGTGAAACAAAAGCACAAGCAAGTTTTAAAGGTGGTCTGGCACCTGACACCTATGTATTGGTATATATTTGTCTTGCTTTTTCTTATTGTCTGGGATAATGAAATTGAAGAAGACAGCAGATTGGAAGACAGTAACGTAACTAACATTTTTGAATACAGAGAATAAAATCCTTTACATCAGCTTTGGTCTTTCCATGGTGTTCAGCCTTTACCTTTTTTGGTTTGGGGTAAAATTACCACAGATGTTAATTTAACTTTGTTTACAGACAGTTTGACTTTGCAGTTCATTCAAACCATCACAGTACCTTTGGTATCAAATTTTAGTTTGTTTTCAAACAAGGCAGGCCTTGATTAGTTTATTCTTAGTTATATAAAATGAAACTATTTATCTGTGTACACAGCTAGCTTAAAATCACAAATAAACTTTTTTTTCCTAGCTATTTTTGTTGCTTAAATACACCACCTGTAAACTGATCTAAGTCCCATAGAAACAACGCCAAAAATACAAAATACAACCAGTTTGAATTAACCTTCCTACATGAATTAGCACCTTTTGACATGGATAACTGGAAGGGACCTAGCTAACACCAGTAGTTTCAGCATTCCTTGATAGAAGAGAGTTTTGTTCAGCTGTGGATTAAGGGTGAATTACAGGAAATCTGCACTGATTTAAGTGTGTGATAAATCAGATAATTTTCAAGGTCCCTGTGAAAGATAAACAGTTATTTTTGAAAGGCTGGATAATTTAAATTTCTCTTCAAAAAGAAAAAGCAGAGCTGTTTCAGAACAATCAGTCCCAAAGGCCAGTCACACATCCCTGGCCTCTGCATTCTCTGAATTGTATGCTGCAGTTATCAGATTGTCAAGACATCCCAGCTCTGCTTGATTAAGTCCTCTTTAAAGTATTAAGGCCATTTGCAACTACTTAATGTTCCTTTTAGGTACCACCACTGTCAAGCCCTGATCTTTAGAGCTGTAATGGGATCAGAGCCTCTTCCATTGCTGCAGGCCTTCAAAATTGGTGCTCCCCTGTACAGGACTCACTGTCAGCTGTGAGGCAGACAAGTTTTTCTGCCTCCCCATGCATGTGAAGCCACCTCCATGTTGCACCTGCAAGTGCAGAGAGTCCCCCTCCTCTTGGCACAACACCGAGGAGGTTTGCAACTTTGCAGCTGGAAAGGAGAGAAGGATTGAAAGTTATCATGCATGTTTCTTATTAATGCTTAAGAAAAATAAATAAACCCTCCTGTAGCAACTTCCTTGCAGGTTTGGTATGAAAGCAGAGGAGCAAAGAGCTTGCTGTCATTCTTGCTACATGTCCTGTGGGGGCTCAGCTTCAGAAACATCTGAGTGCATCAGATATTATCTGGAGGAAGGAATGTGTCAGCTGGCAGCAAGGCTGGAAACGATTGAAACAATTGTCAGCTGGATCATTCTTATAGCTATCTCTTGTCTCTTTGAAAATTAATATCCAACAATCCTGTCCCATCTACAAACAGGTGAGAGTAAAGGACCCTTCCAGGAATTATGCAGCTAGTTGCTTTAGAGGTGAGGTATCTGATTGCTATCAAATTAACAGATTCAGCCACGGGAACACATTCTGAGAAAGAAAGTGGCCCTATTGAAGGAGAATGTCTGGAAAAGTAGGTATGTGTGGCCTTTAGAAAACACTGGAGAATGGAGGCGTTACCGGTCTTGTTACAGCTCATAGGTGGTTGGATCTGAGTTTGTGGGTAGCTGGAAAGGTATATGCAGTCTACTTATCTGAGCCAATGCGAAGTCCATGCTTTCTTCAAAGTTCTGGAGAAGATCATCAGAGCTCCCTTTCCTGGCTCCATGTTGAGTAAGCTCAGAAATGCTCACAGGTTTTGCTTG